>NW_010322443.1:21063-35739 GCF_000700745.2 Antrostomus carolinensis
AAAAGAGCAACAGTAGAAATCAACAAGCCAAAACTTCCAACAGATAAATGAGCTGTTTATAGGTCAAACAGTAATGGGATTTTTTTTCCTTTACCTTTTCCTAATACCGTCAGACCCTACCAAAAAAAAACCACAACAAAATTTCTGTTCGGTTACTGTACTCTGTGGGTTCCATAATTAGCTTACAAGAAGCATTAGACATAAACAAGGAAGCTGCCACGATTTATTCTAACTGAGACTACTCCCTGCTTTTAGGGAGATGCTGCATCTATTCCAGAATAAGAGCTCTGGGAAGGATGGAAGAGGATTGTTTGCAGCTATTTCTGATCTCTCTGGACAACAAGCATGGGAGACTAAAAAGTCAACTGAAAAGGCAAACAAGATGGAATACTTGTATTTACACTTTACTGGCACTGAAGGCTTTTAAACCTTATGTACAAGTACAAAAGATGTGTCAGTGTCAAAAGAAATTCCACTAGATGCATTAGTGTAGCTGTGTTTCCAATAATCCAGCATTTCAAATTTTCTTCTGTATCACATAGCATAGCAATACAGGTTCGTAAGCAAGGGAAATCCCTACCTAGAATTAGAAGTATTAAGAATGAAGTTTAGGAGAAATGCTTGTAAGAAGAGATTCATGTGGTTGAGAGTTGCAATAAAAACCTAAGAGAAAGTAGGAGTAGATTATAACAAAATATTAGAGTTTGTTTGTTCTGTGTTGTCAGAGACCTGCTGAAGTTGATGAGTCCTTGACAATGAGTTTATAAACTTAGAAGAAAAGCAATTCTCAATTTGAATTCAAGGTGATAGGAAAACTATTAAAATTGAGACTAATAAGAAGCTTTTATTTGTGTCTTTGAGACAGTATTTATTAGGGCTCTTAAACGGATACAATAAGAACAGGGCCTACAAGAAAGCTGGGGAGGGGCTTTTTACAAGGGCAGGTAGTGATAGAAAAAGGGGAAATGGGTTTAAACTGAAAGAGGGTAGGTTTAGATTAGATATTAGGAAGAAATTCTTCACTGTGAGGGTGGTCAGACACTGGCACAAGTTGCCTAAGGAAGTTGTGGATGCCCCCTTCCTGGCAGTGTTTAAGGCCAGGTTGGATGGGGCTTTGAGCAACCTGGTCTAGTGGAAGGTGTCCCTGCTGATGGCAGGGGGATTGGAACTAGATGATCTTTAAGGTCCCTTCCAGCCCTAACCATTCTATGACTCTATGATTTAGGGCATCTATGGGGAAAAAATAAAAAAAAAATAAAAAAAATCAAACTTTCAGTAGTAAAATAGGCTTGTGGAGCTGAAAAAGAATGAGGAAAATGGAAAAAAAAAACCAACCCCACAACAGTAGGAGAGATAACATCTCAAAAGAAGAATTAAAAGGATAATAAAATGTCTGATAGAAACATGGTTTACAATGTAATGGGTTTTTCAGCAACAAAGAGTTAACATGACAGATGCAGCCATGGTCATGAGGTGCAGAACAATGCACTGCTTTCTGCTAGTGGGGGAAGCCTTTAATGCCAACTGTAACTAGCCTATCAAGCATCCTAATTTCTATAAAAGCAGATAATCTTTAAAGGGAAAGTTTTCTTTTATTTTTTTTTAATTTTCATTAGTTCCAGATGTCTAGAACTAGAAATACAAAATGACAAGAAAAAGGTATTATTAACTGTGCTTCTGAATAATAAGAGTGAGAATGAGGGTAAATTTTTTAACTACTTGAACCAACTCCTTTTCAGGTCAAGATGTTTATCGAAACGGTTGATCCTTTTTATCTAGAGTTGACTCATTACCATTGCTTTAAATACCTGTTTTCTACCAATTATTTCCTTAAAAATCTCAATGTCCTGTTTAAATCCCAAGTGAACATCAGGATAGTATAGTATGCTTGTTGTCTGCTTGTACTCATCATTATTTTGCATATCTTAGCTCTAGTGCAAAAGACAGAGGGATCTTATTTATGGAAGTTACATGGATATTTGATTTCTCAGTCAATAATGTTGTATGTCAATATTAAAACAATGTTAAGACAAGACACTTAAATGCAGTTCTCAACTATTCAGATTGTGATTCTGATGTTTCAGTTTTAAGTTCTATGCATAATATTAAACTGAATTTCTTGAGATTTATTTACAAACAAACTACTGTTATTTATCTAATCTGGAACTGGAGAAACCCAAAGTAGTCAACCAGAAATCCTGGTCAATTTTGGTTTAAATTATTCAAGCATATTATTTTTGTTTGGCTAGAGCTGTGGTAGAGGTTTAACTTTAAAATGTATGTTAGCTATAGCTTGAGAAGTACATCCATATTATGTGGTGTCTTACATCTTCACTTTAGTCACAGCATTTTTGGTTTGACAAACACTAGTAATCTTACAAGTATATTTTACTTAATAACTGTACTTGTCACAATTAAACTGTGTGATGGATAGCTGTATCTATGGAGCTCTACTTAATGTAGGACAAGTAGAAATTAACCTATGTTTGTTGTTAGTCAGATGTAGATTCTCATGAGGAAAGTAATAAAAATGCTGTTTCAAGTTGCCTAAGGAAATCAGCTGAATGACATTTTTCAGCCCTCTCATCTTTCAGGTTTCTGGATTTGGTTGATCTGGGGCATGGTAAAGGAGAGAAGTCAGAGAAAGGTAAGAAAGGGACACTGTCTTCCTAACTGAAGGAAAATCAGTGGGATTCCCCTAGTGGAATATAATATTCCCTTCTGTGAATATAACCTGCAGATGTGAAAACTGCATAAGGAGTAGTAAGTTCCTAGTGACATCATCAGTGTCAGACAAAGCATCGAGAGAGAGAGTGAGATGCCTTTTGGATTTGACCTTGATGTAAAACATATGAAGGAAATTTATTTTCCTTTTATTGCTTGTATTTTTGTGTAACCTTGTAATTCTGTGGCTCTGGGTATGCTCTATTTGCTTTTATGTTATGGAATGAGATACAAGTGATTTCAAATTAACTGGTCAATGCTAGTGCATTAATGCCTGATATTCCTATAGGGTATGATCGTTTTGAAACACAGTAGCCTGATGTGTTTTTCCAAGGTACCCAAGAAATAACAAGTCGTTTTTAATGTGGGAGTTTCCAGAAGAAAGTGGAAGTTCCTTTGCATCCAGCAATATGTTGAGGAAAAGGCTGAAGTAAGAGTGTCCCATTTTGGGAGACGACTCTGCAGAGTCAGTGATCTAGTGGTAAGGGATGAATACGGACACATTCTCTGAAGTTATCTTTAGGTACTAGGACAAATATTTGAGGAGATTAATTTCAGAAAACAGAGAGTGATAGCTTCAGCCACCATGTCAGCTACTGACATTAAAAATAACCATGTAGTTCCTGGGTTCTAAAGACTGCAGATCATCAGGACTCTATGCTGTGGGACAACTGGATCTGCAATTCTTCTTTAAACTGTGCTAGCTAAGAATCTGGCAATTCAAAATATTATTTCTTTATGGACTGGGTCATGTGGCAAAGGCATAAAAACAAAACAAAACCCACAATAACCAAAAATACAAACCCTAAACAAGTTAATCAGAGCTAACCAAACATTAAAAAAATATTTGCATCAGGAGTCTGGATGACAGCTCAAAATCGTTATAGTGTACTCTTCTTTTTCATCTAGACCTTAAAGTTTTTGGCTCAGTTTGGCCTGTGATTTTTTAAATTTTTTTTAAGAGAGTGGAGATCTTGTGTACATGTGTTAAGTGCCACCAATTAACAGTTCTATTAGACAGACTTTCTATGTCTATAGCTTTTAATCTGACAGACATGAAACAGAAATTTACAGTCTAGTAATTTTTGAGGATCAGTGACAAATACAGAGGGTGGGATGGAAGCAGGAGGTTGCAGCAGCAGAGTTTCTTGCCTAGAAATGTTTTGTGTATGTCACCTCAGCTTGTACCAACCTCAGCAGTTTCAGAGTTGGTGATTTAAGGCTACATGGCATGTGAGTTTTCAAAGAAAATGGGAGCATGATGAATGGTCACCCTGATGTGTCAAGGTGTTTGATGAATATCACCCTACCTGTAACCAGAGCTAGTCCCTTGCCTATGCCTTCGGCCACCCTTCTTGAATGGAGCTGGCCTTCATGAGGTGTCTTCTGGTGCGCCCACTCAGCCTGGGCACAAGAGACTCCCATTGCTGGCACTGCAGCATGAGCCCAGGGCTTCCATGACATGGGAGAGCTCATAAGCAAGCCCACAACTGTAAACGACCTCTCTTGCCCTGCCTGCTCATCGATGCTATTTTGAGCACTATGTTGATGTTTGTAAAATGGAAGCTGCCCTCTCAATCAGTAGTGTTGGTAAATATGAACAACCATATATTGTTGAACTGCAAAACAGATTTCTGGAGTCCATGGGCCAAATTTCTAGCATGCAGGAAGGTAAATGAGCTGGACATAGGTCTACGCAGCATTCATAAACTTTAATATGCAAATGCGAATGGTTCAAAGTGTGTTAACACAATAAGAACAAAGTTGTGGTGTAATCAACACCACATCAAATTACTTCTTTCTTTTTCTGTAGATGCTAAGGGACCTAGCTAATTTTAAGTGTTTGGCCTGTCCACTCAGCTGTACAAAATGCCACGTTTCAGGTAAAACAGAAATAATAAAACAGACTCATAGCCTTGCCTGTCTCCCCCATCCAAGCCCCTGCATTGAAACTACAGCAGTGCAGCTCTGAAAGTAATATATAAACGTGCATCTAAGAAACATATTTAGACTTAACTGAATTACCACTTATTTAAATACCCTCTGTGTCATCCTAAGGACTGATTATTTTTAAAGAGCAGCTCCTCTGGAGAAGATAACATGGATTATGTGATCATAAAATCAGTGTAAATGGGATCAGAAGCAGATCCATTAACTAATTAGGGAGTGTAGTGTGATCTTATTTCATTGCACTGCACACAGGCTGTATGGTTGTTATTCCAAGTGACAGACATTTGTTTTCCAGCACTTAATTTGTACAGAGTTAATGGTAATGCATCCAAGAACTGATATTGCTAATACACAGTATTAGCATAGCTCACTCTGTCCCCAGCTTCTGCTTGGAAAAGGATTCCAAAAGGAGAGAAAACAGCTCAGACTCAGTGGAATAATGGTATTTTCTGTGTTATACAGTGAACCATTTCAGCCTAATGAGTGTTGAAAATAGAGATTATTATTTATTTTTCATGGAAGTGGAAACTGTTTTCAATAGATTATGCATTTCTATCCAGGTATAACATTTGCTTCTCCTGGAAAGAAGAAAATTCTGTAGCCAGATTTTTGCCTGTCTTTAAACCTTTCACCAGCTGACTAACCCCCAAGGCTTAATAGCTGGTAGGTATTGGTGCACATAAGTAAGAGAAATTAGTTCATCAAGGAACTGTATCATGCTTCCAACATGTGGCAACATGAGTGCCTCTTCACCATCTGTTATTTGTGTGAGGATTTTATTATGCAAATGACAGTACACACTGTGCTCTAAACAAAGGGAAATGATTTGCCTTACATTATGTTGTGACTGCCAGGCTTCTGTGTCAGCCCCGAAACAAATAGTGAAAACAACAGAGAAGTGGCATACAAAATATCTTTGGTTCTTCTACACGTCTTCCCACAAGGAAGCAAATATCCTTAGGAAGAATTTGTTTCTTACATGTATTGTGACTCAGAAAGACTGGTAGTTAATGGAACAGCAAGCAGTAGGTGGATGAAACTAAATCAAGGTGAGGTTTGAAGGCTGAAAATAGATTGAATAGACAATTCTGCAAAACTATGGAGAGCCCTAAAATTCCCTGGTCTCACTGAGAACCAAAAAACATGGAACTGGTCCTCTAAACCATCTGCAACAAAAACTATTGTTGTGGGATAGGATTGGAAGTACATATCCTGCCCTACAATCTAGTTTCAAGTTTTCCATTAAATTACCAATTTAAATTAAAATGTAATTATCTTAACTGGCATTTTTTTGGCAGCTGTAATATTTAAAAAAAAAAAATCCCTATGCTACACTGGATCACGTAAAAACCCACAGGAGTTCTAACACTGGCCCTTAATCAAAGTCTGCAGACACAAAAGCTTTGAGCTAATCTATGCCAAGCCACGTTGGACAGTATGGCACTGCCTAGAGCATCCTTCTGGTGGCATTTAGAACACCTGGTGCCCTAGGAAAAGAAATTGTATCCAATGCTGTAAATTTTGTTTTCTTTTTACCCATCTACCCACCAACAGTGGTTGCTAAGACAGCAGCATAATATTTGATGGGAAAGAAAATGCACCACTGTTTTTATTTTATTAATTTATTTAATGTGTGACACCCAAGTGGTTATCTAAGCACACATTCTTCCTCATTGTGTATTTAATGTGGTTTAATATAATTAAACAATCTTTGAATTCATTGATTTAACTTAAATCTTAATTTGATAACTGGAAAAGGTATGTATTGGAGATTAATTGTTATTCCAAGTGAACTTAAACAGAAGTAACTAAACCCAGTGCCAGACTTGACCAAATTGGTTATTTAAGGGTGTTGGGTTACTTCCTGCATTGTCTTTGTGTGGTTTCTTACACCTGCATTTGTCAGCTTTTCCTGACTTAATTATGATTAAGTGTTGAACTTTACAGATGGCCAACTGCTGGTACTGCTGTATTGATTAGTTGTTTTTATTAATGTGTTAAATTCTGTGGTTGCAACAGGAACGTATTTCATGATAGAGCAGCTAATGGCTGGAGAACTCTGCCATGAAACTATCAAGCAGCCCAGCTTTAGCGGGTATTATTTTTCTTTATCTTTTTTGCCCTGTTTATTTATTCATTTGCATCTAATTTTCTTAAGGATACTTCTGAAGTGTTTTCATGCTAAAAGACAGACAGACCTATGTTACTGTTTAACAGGTAGCAGCAAGAGAACACAATACCACTGCCGCTTACAATTGCAAGAACAAGTACTAAAACTGGCTTTTTTGGGTTTTTGGAGGTCCTTGAAATCAAAATCTGCAATTTCTGTTAGTGTCCGTTGTCGTGTTTTGTTTGCAGAATTAGAAAACAATGGCAACCATAATCCAATTTCTCATGTCAAAAAATTTGGTTCAAGTTTGCAAATGTCACATAAGCTTGCTTTCATCATTGCAGGTGTCAGAAACAGTTCAAAGTAAATTACAATATTGATGAATATTACTGTGTCATAATCTCATCGTGCATGTCTAAATTCAGGCATCATTTGAAGCAAAATTTTTATATAGATGGTCATCAAAGCAGCCTAACAGATCTTTGTGATGTGAAATGGTACTGAAAATTGGGAAGAAATATGAAATATATACTTTTCCATCACACTTTTTAAATTGCTACTTACTTCATACACATTTCTGAATCCATCCTCCTGTTATTCTGTGACCAGTGATATTTTCATAAGTATCACAGATAAAGCTTTTAGTTTTGTGTCTATTTTTCTGCCATTTTAAGTTTGTTACTCCTTCCACAGTGATCTGTGCAGATGTAGGTTCCTTACTAATGGCATAAAATTGAATTAAACTGTAACTGTAGAGTTCCTGTCATTTCTCCACCATATAGTGTTCTATATATCACATATACGCATACAGGATATTCATAATTATTCTATATTCTGAAACTTAGAAGACATCCATTCAAACAGGAATGGTAAAGTTGTTTTTCTTGAAACACAAGAAGTTATATGTAACTATAATTAATCATCCCAATGTAATATACTTTTTTTTTCCTACCAGTTTGTATATGTAAACTAGTGGGGAACAGTTACATAATAAACACTGTATGGCTGAAATCTTCATAAACTTAGAAGCCTGGAAATGACATTATTAATGTCCCATACAATGTTTTACCCAGTCATATGTTTTCTGTTTTTCAAAGCAGTTAGGTGTAGAGGTAGGAGCCCCACTTGCACAAGACTCACTGATTTGAATAAAAGCTGAAAAACTTTTCAGGAGAAAAAGGAGAAAAATCACCCCTCTCTAGCCACAGTCACAGTAGTAGGACTTTAGCTCAAAGCAGCTGCCCCTGAAGGTCGGCAGATAGACAGCACAGCCATCACTTGACGGGAGCCTGGCCAGGGCGGTGGGCTGCCACAGCCCCTCGGCACCACTGGGATAGCACGAGTGGGATGCCAGTAGACGTCTTGCAAGCTCTGCAGGATGCTAGGCTCAACACCAGCTGTCAGCAATGCCTTCCAAGGCCTTTGGTCAAACAACAGGGAGTCTTAGGAGGTGTTAAAATTATTGGCCAGCCTTCTAACCTAGGGTTATGAAACAGCCTCTCCGAGCAAAATACTCTGGTCTTGGTTTTTGGACTTCAAGGAAACTGAGAAATGAAGTTGTGGCTTGAATTTAGTAGTTTGTTATGCCATTTGCACATGTAAAACCCCAAATAAAGAACCACAAGCAAAATGAAAACAGAAAACTAAAGGGAAGGCCCTTCAGTGCAAACTTTGACTCCAGGTTGTCAGTGATGGTGCAACAATGTAACACACAACTTGAATCATTTTTCTATCTTTAGTTCCTGAAAATTCAAACTGACAGTCACACCTCATCTAAATTCTTACAGGTGTAATTTACATGTGCTTGGTTTTACAAAAAAAATAAAAATCCTGCTTTTTTACTTGATGGCGTTATTTGTTGGTGTTGCTTCTCTTGCTTTCTGATAACTTCTCTTCATTTTTATAACACTGTTCAGATTCCCCTTTTCCCATGTCACCAGTCGTGTCTTTCAATTCTTCTGTTCTACCCTTTTATCTAACTTATGTTTTCTTTCACAGCATTTTTTTTCTTTCTTTCTGTATTATCAGTGTACAGTTCTGCGATGTATCTAGCAACTCTTGGGATAACCGGAATAGCTAGAGCACAGTGGACTCGGTGTCTGAAAATAGCTTTGAGCATGTCAGTTTGTTTTTCAATATTTAGGATTTTTCCCCCCATTTCTAGTAATGCAGATAGAGCTATCCCCCTTTTTGAGCAAAATGCCATAATGTTCACAAGAGCTATATAAATAGCACATAGCATTGGTAGCAAAAAAAGAAGAAAGCTGTCATCATCAGAACAAAATGGAGCTAATGGTTTTATAAACTAAAGGCTAGTTATACACCTGAGGTGCATGGGGGGCCACTTCCACTGTAATCAGTCTTGTGAATGTGAAGGCAGAACAGGACCTTGACTGTCTGTATCTGGACATTGTCAGGCTATATGTTTGTGACCAGGATTGTATCATTACTCTGATTTTCAATAAAGGGATGTTCACTGAGGCATCACATTGATATTTTTGAAGTATGTTCCACATCTTCAAAGGAACAAATTTATCAGCAAAGAATTGAAATGTCTAGTTGTTTCAGTATGTTATCGAGATTTCCCATCACACTGGTGCACAGGTGCATTCATTTTTCACCTGCTGGATGTAATGGGAATGAGTTCAGCAAATGAAAGCATACTAATAAAGAGAGGATTTAGCCAAAACTTGTTTATTCCTCCTAAGAAACAAAAAAGCCCTGAAAAACAAAACCCAAAGGCACCAGCTTTTCTTCACTACTCAGAGATCAGACCTGATCCCCAAATGATATAGTAAGGGATAATGTTGGCAGTAGACCTGTGGGACTTCAGCAAAGTCGAGCTTCTACTCTTCATCTCACCTGTACCTGGGTTGACTGCTCTGCTGCCTAAAGGATCTTAATCCTTAAGCATCTCTTGCCTTAGTGTTTTAAAGCTGGCTTTTTGTGGAAAATCTTATCAGACTTTCATCTCTGAGTCTTGTATGGGGCAGACCCTTTGCAGGTATTTTAAGTCTTGGTGTTTCTGTAAAATACGGCCTTTAGGAACGAACATTGGACATTCCACTATGTTCACAAGATCTGAGGAGGGCTGCTGTTCTGGTTGACACATGCGGTTCGCCACGCTGAGATCTGAGGAGCTTCCTGCAAGACCAGGCAGCCAACTAGGCTGATTCCTTGGACGCTGACTCTCCAGTGTTACTTGTTAATATGCCACAGAAAGCAGTGGCTGAAGGTACGTAGTTACTCTGTGACGTGATTATTCTTCTGGGACCTATGGAAAATGGGTGGGTGAGTCCAGTCTGGATCCCTGCTGACAGGCCAATTGGAATAATTGGTATCTTTTTGGAGCGTTTCTCAGCAGAAAGAGCAAGGCTGCAGCTGAAATGAGGAAAAATCTCTTCATGGAGCATTTTATGTCTAAGATTGAGACCTTTTGAAGGATCTAAGTCACAAATACAAATGCAACATCTGACCACCTATAGCAGTTATTGGGGGACAGAGGGAGAAAAGAGGAAGGGAGAAGGATAGGGAAACACATCCAAGGAGGGTGATGCTGTTTGGAAAAAATGTCTCATATAGTTTGGCATGTAGCTCTTTACATGCTATTGCCAACCTGTGAGTTCATTTGGGGTTTATAGCAAGTTACAGGAAGAATAAAAAGTTAATCATGTGCAGAGCCTTGGTGTTGTATTCTTGCCATTCATTTCAATAGCAGTAATAACATACAGACTGAGAAGTGACTACAGAATGGCAGAAACTTGAGTTTGAAAGTTTATTTCCATTTAAAGCTTAATTTTAATTTTTTTCAATTGTAATTTTTATTCAAATTTAATTTTCATTTTAATTTTTATGTTTTTCAATCCAAATTTAAGAAAATAAGAGGTCGTGAGGTCCAAGAATACTATATATGGGTTGGATCTGGGGTCAGATTTTTCTATCATTTTTTTACCTAGGTTAAACATGGGGACTTTTCACCTAATGTCTAAAAGCAAACCAAAGTTTTATTGTGGCTCAAAAACACAAACAGCAATAAGATTACAAGTGAGGAAAATCAATGTTGAAAGTGGTTGCTCAACAGAAGACTTAAGTACATGTTGTAGCCTGTACCTTCTTAACAAATCCCAGAAGTTCCTATGAAAGATTTTTGGGATTTAAAACTGAAGAGATCTGTTGAAATGCTATCTGAGCCTGGTTCTAGCACTCCAGAATAAAGATTAGTTTAATTCTTTTTTTAAGAGCTGCAAAGTTTATTTTATTCTTGCTATATTTTTTAAGTTGTAATGATTAACTTTACTGTCATCAGCTGAGATCAAACATCTTAATACATCGAAAACTATCACAGTTATTTACAATAAAGAAGTAAGCTTCTCGGTAGTAAACCATGCACTAGAAAGTCTTTTCAGTGGATAAAACTTTTTCCTTTCTATTTCTGAAGTAATTTTTGAATGGTATTCACCCTTGTGAAACTCTGCTTTTTCCTTGTACCTGGCTGCAAACTTGACAGAAAGTTTTTTCTTTATTCACACCAAACCAATGGAGTGGAAAACTTTACCCATGGCAAATCTGTGCCTTTAACTACATTTATTATCTTTATTAGCATATTAGTATGCATCTGAGTTATCCTGATATATTATTAAAAAATATATACAGTATATAGCAACAGCATATATATATTTTTTTTTTAAAGGACTTGAAATTCAGTGAAAGTTTGCTGTAGATGACCGATCCCACTTATTAGGGATGACTTTTAACAACTCTAGTCTAGTCCACAAGTTAATGCTGCTCTTTGGAGGACACAAAGAAATTGTTTTTAGAAAATATACTGTCTTTGCATTTCTTTACTCCCTGCCATTTTTTCTGTTGGACATATCAGTTTCTTGTGCACTGCTTTCTCTCCTTTTTTATCAAAGTTACTAATTTATGGTCTATTGATGCACAACACTTCTTTCATCTTAGAACAGGTACTTGACTGTCAGTAAGAAAGATGAGAAGCAAAAGTGTGAAGGATTTTCCCAGGGTAAGACAAGAGTTATAGCCGTGTCTCTAAGTGAGAAACAGGCAAATTAAGAAAGGTTGGACTGCAGAAAAGTAGGACAAGACTATAACTTTGTTTTAGTAGACAATATAATTTGAGTTATTATGGTGGGCTGACCTTGCCTGAATGCCAGATGCCCACCAAGCCGCACTATCACTCCCCTACTCCACAGGACGGGGAGGGGAGAAAATATGATGGAACAAAAACTCCAAACTTGTGGGCCAAGACAAAAGGCAGTCTAATAGAAACAAAACAAAGCTGTGCATGCAGAAGCAAAAGAACAAAATATTTATTCTCTATTTCCCATCAGCAGGTGGTATTTGGCCACTTCCCACAAAGCAGGGCTTCGTACGAGTTGTGGTTACTCTGGAGGACAAATGTAAATAACGAATGTTCCCCTTTCCCCCTCTATTCTCCTTGTTATTCTCCTTGAGCAGACATCATATGGTATGGAATATCCCTTTGGTCAGATTGGGTCAGCTGTCTTGGCTATGTCCCCTCCCAAGACCTTCCCCATCCCCAGCCTACTGGGGTGGGGGGAATGTTGGAGAGACAGCCTTGGTGCTGTGCTAACACTGCTCAGCAGTAACCAAAACACTGGTGTGTTGTCAACACCTTTCTAGCTACTAATACAAAACACAGCACTCGGGGAGTGTTGCTATAGGGAAAATTAACTCCACCTCAGCCAGACCAAATACAGTTATATGTTTAAAATAGTTTTTAAGATTGGTTTATATTCAGCTGGTTTGGATTTTCCAACACATTCATTAGATAAAATAGTGAGGGTTTTTTGACTTATTTCATTTTTAGCTTGCCAACTGGCCCACTTTCTTCCTGTAGTTTCTTGCCTCCTTTGCAGTGTTATAATAATTTCTTTTCTTCATTGTTACTAAAAAATTTAAAACCTACATCTTGATGCTTCTCTCCTCTCAACCCAGGAAATTTTACATTTGAAAAAGAGCCCAAAGCCTTACTAAAAATTTAGTAAGAAAGCAAAAATATCACCAACTTTCCTGATGAAGTTTGATCTCATTCTTTTAATGAGGGGGACGTTTCTCTCTCATGGTTTGCCACAGTTGAGTCCCCTGATGAGTATCATATAAGGAGTATGATTTTACATTCATCTAAACTACAATGCTTGTCAGTTGCTGCCTTGATGCCACTGTGGCTAACTCTTGTACTAAAGTAAAGGCATATGCATATCTCTGTAGCTCCAGCACTGCAGGTAGGAATATTAGGGGTATGACTTCACTTATTTGAAGTTATCAAAATGCTGGAAACGGAGATCAATGGCAAATAGATGATCTGATTAACTACTTTTATTTTCTCTCCTGGAAGAGTGGTTCAGTAAGAAACACTGAAGTTATGTCTTCAAAAGAAGTAATTTTTAGGGAACAAGACAAATGTGAAGTACAATTTGTCTGGTTCTCTGAAATGTTGGCTGATAGATAAATGCAAGGTGAGTTGGAGTAACTATGGTGAGAAAGCTGTTTCAAAAGTAAGACAGACTAGAGTATGTCTTTATTTTTCTCATAACTTTCTAGAGGGGAAAAAAAAAACCATCTTGTGCATATTCTTCTCAGTCTGAATTTGTACAGGCTAGCTGTCAATTTAATAAAGGACAAAAATATTGCTATTTTAAGATGTTGCTATGAAAGTATTGGTCCTGATATATGCTTGAATATAATAGGAATAATACTATACACTACTGTATATGTATTATACATATACATTTTTTAAACATCCATTAAGTATGTGGAATAATTCAGCTTCTGAAACTTATTTTCTTAAAAGATATACTGGTTTTATAGCATTCATGGATGTACATACGATTTATAAATTTAACACACTAAAACTATTTACTTCTGATTTTTAAATTCTACTGAAACTGTAGTGTCATGATGGTATGTATAGAGTAATATACTTGGACTTCCTGAGGCCTTAGCTGGCAGAGTTGTCAAATTAAAGTGGGACATTTTGTAAATGTATCTTTAATAAATACGTATGTCTGTTATGCTTCCCTACTCAGTCTTATAAATCAGACTGTATCTAGCTGTCAGATACTCTCAACCCAGTTTTCCTAATCTGTCAAATAAAAATTATAGCATCTAGGCTAACATTCTTCTTTGAAAATATTTATTTATACTAGTGACATTTCAAGGACATACTATTTTTAATTTATTTTTTTTTTTACTCGCCAACAAAACTGTTAATAGCTGGCTCAAGTCCCTGCCAGGAGGGCACTGGTTAATACGTGGAGAGAATTTATAATGGAGGAACACATCAGCCAAGCAAATTAAATGCTGGATAGCATTTCTAAAAATTCTTGCTAAATGCCAGATACTGAGCATTTGAACTCATCTTACTCAGCATACTAGAGTGATTTTATGCTGTTTATCATCCTCACTCCCATTCACTTACAGATGAGCCTATACTCCTCTGCCGCAAAGAGATGTAGCAGTTACCTCCAGGTTTTGCGTCTCTGCAGTATCTAGTAATTAACCATTATAGTTCTAAAGACATGTCAGACACATCATAAATTATTGCTGTAACTTGAGAGAAGGAGTTAACCAGCTATGGAGAATGTGAAGCTACTGCTTATCCTAGTTCCCTCAGCTCTCCCTGAACAGAGAGTATGACATCAGAGGTTGAGAGTCAGAGGAGGGAAAAAAGAGGTCAAAAGAATCCTTGGTATTTTTGAAAGAATAAAGCTTTTTATTACATATGCATTAACAGATGTTAAAGAACATTCTCTTGTCACTTTTTAGAGATTTTTAGATTGCACTCTAGTTAAAACAACTATTAAAACTCACCTACATTCAGTTTAAGACAGGAAGGGAGCCAGGAGACCTGC
>NW_010322444.1:0-3713 GCF_000700745.2 Antrostomus carolinensis
TCAAGATAGACCACATCCACTGCTCTACCATGTCATTGCAGAATGGCCTGAAGTTCCCAGTGCTGAGTTGCACTTGCAATTCTCAGTATCTCAGGTAGGAGATATATGTGAAAGAAGAACAGACGTCAGCTATGAACCTTAAAATAATCTTTCTCTGTTCAGATCACAAGAAGCCAGTTTGCCATTTTTAAAAATTACATATCTGCTGATAACCAAATTGCAAATACAACCACCAACTGCCTTTAGGTCATGGGGTCGTCTTGGAAAACCAGAAGTCTTGAAATAATCTTACTATCTCTTATCATTCATCTTTCCTAGGACATTATCAGCTGCAATGCTCAGTGTCACATCCTCCCTCAGAGGAAAAAACTGACTCAGACTCAGTTGAGGAAGAAGAGCAAATGTCTGAAGTGATACTACAGATGCCACCATCCTCCTGCCTCATGAAAAATCAGGGGTTATTGGAGTGCAGGTTTTGATGCAGCCTTGCCTTCGGCAGTCAGCACTCTGGCCAGCTGAGGCTCATTTTCAGGATTTTGTAGGCAAAGATCCTACATTATGATAGCTCCTACCTCAGAATTTACTAAATGTGAATAGTCCATCAGCCCCTGAAATTCTGTTAAGTTCTATTTAAACTTTTGATCAGCCTAAAATGCTTCTTATTGTAGAAAACAAGCAAACATTCAAAGATGAAGTAAACTTCTTTACTAATATTTTTTACCTATGAAATTTGTTTGATTATTGGGGCAGCAAGTTTTTCTTGAAATATCAGGAACCTAAAATGTTGTTACTAATTTTTACATGGAAGCAATTTCAATGGCAATATTTATATAGCTTTAGTGGTCTTTGCTGTTGATAAAGTTGATATGCGAACATAAAAAGTATAGTTGGATTTGCCCATTTATTTTCTGTATTAAGAATTGGATTTTAGAAAATAAGCTTAGCTTCATTTTGTCTCTGTGTTAGGTGGGAAACTTTAAGTTTAGATCGTTTTGTCTGTGTTAAGTGGGAAACTTTTACAGTAACTAACAAGCTGTCCCACACTATCAGCAAAGGCCTTGCAGAGCCTGGTATGCGAGCAGTCTGGAGCAAGAGAAGAAGGAACTGGTGTGCAGCACCTGCAGTCTGAAGCAAAAAGCGGACTTTGTTTTGTCTAACGGTCTCCAAGGGTGCTAACAAACACCAAAAGGAGGCCGTACGCAAGCGCCAATGGGAGTGAACTTATGTGAAAATTTCTTGGAACTAATTAGCTTAACCCATCCTAAATTTAATGAATATGTATGTGTGTGTACTTTAAATAATGCCTTTGTAAAAGAGTGGGTGCGCGGGGCCTTTATGGAGTGATCCACCCTGTCGCCCGCTGGCAAATAAAACATACCTGCTTTATAACTCCCTACGAGTTGTAAGGTTTGATTCCACAGATCAAAGTATTAAATAGATGCTATTAGAATATCCATTCTGGTAACAAAGCACTGATACCATGGCATTGATACCGGGTAAGTTGCCACTGCTACATTAAATGATTGCCCCAGAGAGAGCATGTGAAATAGGACAGGTTGCTTTTGCTGGTTGCCAAAATCCATGTGAGAGAGAGATGTGGCTATTTGCAGAACTTAAAGACAGAGAGGAGGTGCTTCTCCCAGCACAAGGATGTTTTCCCATCTAGTTTTGTCTGTTCTGTCCTCTTAGGCTCAATGAAATCTATGGCAAATTCCTCGTAGACTCAACCCATGGTGACAACCTGACTTGAGTGACTGTTACAGAGGAGTCACCTTATATATGACATCTAGTTTCAGTGTTTGCTTCACATCCAGTGCACTTCTGTTTTGCCACGCAATTTTACCCACTTGCTTCAGATGCACTCAATCCTGTCTATTGCTGTTCGGAAAGAAACAGCACGAGCTTGGATTTGAAAAGGAAGCATCATCGCTAAGCGGGGTTTCCTTCACCATTAGACACAAATACCTACAATGTGTGTCAAGGCTAGGAAGATAACTAGAGAAAATGCAAGCATTTGAGAACAAGTTTTCTTATTGCCTACGGTACCATAGATTGCTATTCTCATTTAGTAACCTAACATGGTGCTACAAACTAGCTGCAAAAGAGCACAGCACGTGTAACCTGGAGGAAGCCTGCCTTGCCCTGCCCTGCCCTGTGCCATGCTGGGTGCTGCATTGCCAGAGGGGCAGGATGTGACAGCAAACCCATGGAGCAGCCCAGTGTTCTGTGCACTTTTCTAATTGATGCCAGACACTGGCTGATGGTTTAACATTTATATATACTACATCTGCCAGATCATTTTCCTTGCACTGTCATTGGGGCTGTTTCCATTTAAAGCATGGTTCATTTTGCTATTGTTTAATCTAGTCCTCTGTACTGTTACATTTTTCCACGTTAAATTATAATGGACCATCTTTACTAAATCATAGATGGAACCCTGCTGTTTTAACCCAGTTGGTGACTGTTATCTTATGCACAGAGGATTTGCTTTGTAAAAGCAGCTGGAGCAGCCAGAAAGTTTGCTGTAGAAGTACCTGAGGCATTGCCAAGGAGCAAGAACCACAAATCCTCCCTGTGATGGTGAAGCAGGATGACAGCAACACCAAGGCACCATCTGGCTCAAAGAAAAATCTATATCTCTTTATCATTTCTACAATGGAACCTCAACAGCATTGTAAATAATTGCAACCACTCTTGCTGTAGGCGATCTAATTGCTTTTTTGTTTCTGGACTTTTTTGTTTCAGAAACTGCAGAAGCAGAGTTAATGGGTGTGAGGGGTGGTTACGAATAGAGCTGCAACAAAAATGTAGTTTCAGAGACGACCGTAATTCAACTTTTCATAGTTCAAGGCAAATAATAATAGCCAAATAAAGTTTTGAAAGAATTTTTAAACAAATAGCTTCAGTGTTTTCAGAGTGTAAAAAATAGAATATTTAATTTGAGAAAAACTAACACATTGGGTAGCTCCAAGGTAAAATTTTCTTTATTACATTTCACTGAAAAAAAAAAAAAAAAAAAAAAAAAGGACATCCAAACCTTTTATTTTTTTCTTTCCTTTTTTTTCCCTACTTGGAAACTGAAACATAGTTCCGTCCAAGCTTTCATTACTCAGGCCTTTCATATTCCTTTCCCACTATTCCTATTGTCCATGTTAGTACTTTCACAACAGCTATCATTTCTAACCAAGACGTAGGTTTCTTATCACATGAGACTCAATAAATACATAAGACAACAAGAAGGGACTATATAAAATTCATTTTACTCATCAGCTTTGTCAAACAGTGGCAAAGAATAAAGAGAAATCAAGAAAGGGAACACTGATGAAATTTTATTTTTATATTTCCATATGTGAATTATGATTTGATCACTTGATGATGTTTCCTATGTAGGCCAATATCAGCTATGATCCCATTTGTCTTTATCATTATCTGATAACTGCATCCTCATCAATGTCTCAGAAGAGACAGTGTTCAAGATGAACTGCAAGCCGCATGGGTCACTTCAAAAAGGGCACTGCGTGCTTTCATCTTCCCACCTTCTGGGTCTGTGAAACAGAGGCTCAGGTCTTTAGGAGCTGCAGAGAAGAAAGAATAGGGAACCAAGGAGCAAAGGGGGAAAAAAAGTGAAGGAAAGGAAAGGAAAGGAAAGGAAAGGAAAGGAGAGGAGAGGAGAGGAGAGGAGAGGAGAGGAGAGAAGAGAAGAGAAGAGAAGA
>NW_010322444.1:4134-12729 GCF_000700745.2 Antrostomus carolinensis
AAAAGAAAACAAAAGAAAAGAAAAGAAAAGAAAAGAAAAGAAAAGAAAAGAAAAGTGTTTTAGGAAGCAGAAGCTACAGAGAATTACCCTGCCTCATTAGCCATCAGCACCTTTCCCTGACCACATCATCTCTACTTGCAGAGGAGAAACCACAGGACTGTCACAAGCATGGAGGAGGATTTCTCTTATCTGAAATGTCAGTCACTAGCATGGAGCTCTGTAAGGCCCTGGTAGCTCTCTCTCACCACAAAGCTGATCTACAAAGCTATGCCATGAACCACCTCCCTTGGGTGGCCGGGTAGAAATCCTATTCCATTAAAACATCAAATATTTTCGTCCCATATCAGAATAAAAATTAGACCCACAATGTTTCTGAGGGAAAAAGGCAGAATACTGCAGTCTGAACCTTTGCTTAACATAATTAACAGAAAGGCAATAGGCTGAGATTTAAGTCTTTCTTCTGCCTTGTTCAGAAAAGGGTCTGAAATCCAGATCTCTCACTCCTTGAGTGAGCCCAGTGAGACACAAGCATACCAAGCTCCAGGCTTTGCAATGAAACCCTGATGTGCAGACAAGAAAACCTTGTGCGACTACTACTGTTGAGGGATCCAGGTTTCAGGGTGCCTTGCAGCAAGTACGATGCCAAGATTATAGGGCATACTGCAGGACAGATACAGCCATCATCCTGCTTAACATCTATGAAACTGAAAAGCTTCAAACAGATATTCTTTGGGTGAGAGAGACTTTCCCACCCCCTCTTTTTTTTTCTTTCAAGAAAAAGATTTCACTAAAACAAACAATAAGCTACTGATAGGCTCTAGCAGCCACAGAAAGCAGCTCTGTCTGCTGCCTGCAGCGGTAAGTCAGCCAGAAGGCTGTGGTCCACACCACGGGGTGTGTGGGTCTGAGTTCCCATGTCTGAACACCTGGGACACCAGGGTGGAAGTACTGCTGCAAAGGGAACCTACAGCTCAAGCTTGCAGTCAGCTAGCTCTTCCTCTTGCATTCCTGTATATCAAGGCTGCAGTCCTCACACCTACTGCACAGCCTCCTAGTTCTTTCCCCTAGGGAATAACCTGGCCTTAGATGCTCAGCCCGGCTCAGGAAGCCTGGTAGCACCCCAGGGGATCCTCATTTACTTCCAAATCTGCCAGCATTCCCTGAAGCAAGGTGCTACAGTTAACCTGAGAGGTCACAGACATCTGAAGACCTCTGGAGATTTCTGCTTTATCTGCAGTGGAACAAATGGGAATATATTCACACCATTAAAATTTCAGCCAGTAACACAAATAAAGACAACAGACAGCATAGGCTTATGAAGAAATAATTAGTCAGACCACGGCCATTGCTTGATTAGCAGGACTACAAGCTTAGTGGAACACAGCAGATGTAACATGAAGGTACATCCTAAATTCAGCCTCAGTGCTTGAAGGCAAACAGGGGGCCTGTTTTGTCTTGTTTAATGCCTTCAGCAATTGTTTTCCAGCAAATGGAAACTGCAATCCCCAACTAAAGAAGGAAAGTGGTGCAGGAGAATTAGATCATTGTCTTCTAGGATTTAGATGCACTCACTTAAAATGCATGATGTGATGAAATGGTAAAGGCATCAGCTCCACACATCTCTCTTATGGGGATCTATGGTCTGGAGCCGATTCTGTGTAACCGGTGAATCAACTGAACAGTGCTTTCTTTTACCAGCTTAACTGTAAATTCTTCTCAGGGAGAAGCTTGTGGTTGCAGATGAACAGTTCAGTTAGTAAAGATGAGGAAGAAGTGGAAATGACATGCCACAACTGTCAACTAATCCTGTTCTGTTATGGGACTGTTTTTTCTTCGGGTTTGGCAGCCTGCACTAATCCCATTACTTCTCTGTGGAAGTGCTCTTTGAGCAGAGCATGACAACATGCTGAGCAACATCCACAGCAGAAACTGTGCACAGCTTTTCTGCATTAATCTCTGAACACAGCAGAGAAAAGGCATCGTGCAGACTACACCACTTCAGGAACAGATGTGCGAGAACAGAGGTCCATGCTGTGTCCAATGAAATATTTCTGAGAGTTGTGTTGTAGTCCTCCACTGACCACTTTCAATGAGCAATTGAAGGCAGTGGGGATGTTGCATTACCACTGGGCAGTGCCAGCGGCACAGAGGGCAGCTGGAAGCGGAACCTTCTTCTTTGGATGGAGCTAGTTGCTGGAGGCTTTGGGAAGCTTCTCACCATTAGACTTAGTTTTCTTACTAAGTGGTTCAAAATACTGACATGGAAGGACAACTCTGGTCCTTCTTCCCTTTGATCTTGCTGAGGAAAAGCCATAAAGGGAGGAAGCTTCCAAGCAGAGCTGTGCAAGACCTGTCTCTCCCTCATCAGCCTGGAGCACACTCCTCAAGTTACCACTTCTTGAACGTGGCAGGTTCTGCAACAACATTCTATTTGCAATCATCCAAACATTCTGCAATCAACAAAATCAAAAGATCCCAGTATCATTCTGACATATTTATTTTACTGCAATATTTGGTGTTCAACTGGGTGGAGAGTGGGGAGCTTGTTGAAATGCTTGAAAATAATTCAAGTATCTCACCAGAAGAAAGTTAAACTCTTCTACTCTTCTCCCTTCCTTGTGAAAATCTACCTAATTTCACAGAACTCTTCAATTTTAATAGAAATGATTGAAATTTCTTCTTTCAGCTTGATGTTTCCATTTCCCACAAAAAAAGTTTGAAATTTTTCAGCATGAAACTTGAGAGGAACTGCACTAAGGAGGGAAGCATCATATTTCAAATGCTTGTTTAACACATTTGACTTAGCAGTAGATAACTTCTTAAAATTTAATTATAGTACATATATAAGAGAAGCAGCTCAAAAAAAATATTATGTGAGAAGGTAATTCCTGTGTCAGCTAGAGTACAAAGTTGTCTTTGTGGTTAAGAGCTAGAAAATCCAGTCTGCCTTTCCACATGTCCAAACCACTAGATCCTACCCGGAATTTTCAAAACTTATCTCTCTCTCCTGTACCCACTCACTTTTTCTTCCCTTTTTCAGGCTATGTCTTACTCATCTGTCTCTATACCAAGAAAAACCACCAAAGCCACATTCCTACTAACACTATTCTTAGCTTTTTGTTTCCCTTGTAGGAGTCACAGTTCACAGTCACAAAACAGACTTACAGAAATGTAATTGACAAACCAAGCTGTAGCTTGAACCAAGTTCCCCAAAAGTTGCATTTGATAGTTACCTTTGTTTAACCAGGCTACATACTATGAAGTCTGGTAGCACACTGGCCAACCGAAACATAAAAATGGGAGGCAATGGGGAGCAGTGACATTCAGAGCTCATGATAAAGCCATGTTAGAGCTGGTGAGTTTCCAAATATCCAGCCCATGTCAGACTACAGCCACAATTAATTGCAGAAGAAACTCCTCCCCAGAATGCAAACTTTTTATTTTTTCTTTCATTTCGCAGCACCATTCCTGAGAATGAGACACCTATTACTGTGAAAAGCAAAGCCGTACTGCCTGACACTAAGCTTAAAAAGCAAGAGAAATCTGAAGACAGGTTATCTTCTCTTTCAGTTCACTCAGTGCAAAATGCTTTAAAATATTTGTGCTGTAGAATCATAGAAGTGCATAGCCCAAAAGGATTCGAAAAGCTATGAACTTCTGACCACTGTCCCAAGGCAGAATCAGCTGCTCTAGTGTCATTACTGGGAAATGTTTCTCCCAATTGTTCTTGAAAACTGGCATCCTATTCCTACAGTTCACCATGATCACCATTAGAAAGTGTTTCCCATTTTCAAACCAGAAATTTCTTCACTGGTATTTGTAAATTGCAGCACCAAAATGTTTCTCTCTTCCTGCTTCAGTCTCCCATTCTTTGGGGTGAAAAGACCTCAGTCTTTCACCATCAGATGTTATTTGCTGCATCCCTGAGGACTCTTACTGCTCTTTTGTAGATGTTTTCCAGTTGGTGCCAGGCTTCTCTGTTGCTGACTCAGGTCTTGAGCTGGCTTCTCCAGTCACAGGCACAGTGCATCCTCCTGCAGCTCCTACTGCTGTCCCTGATGGTACTTTTCCCCCCTTCCTGCAATGGGAGGATAGCATTGCCTCATGTTCACCTCCTAACTTACTACACTCCCCAGATTCCATTCTGCCAAAATCCTGACCATACAGCCCTTTTCTACCTGTGTCCATTCATCTCATTGATTCTGAGAAAGCAGAGCTTTGGAGCTTTCTTTATTGAGTTATGCCATCCTTTTTCACCCAAATCTTTAATTCATTGAGATTCTTTAGAATTCAAACCCCTTACAGCACTCCCACCTTGGTGTCATCTGCAAATTTAATAGTCTGTCTCTACTTTATGAAACACAAAATTCATTAGTGGTGGACAAAAACCAACCTCAGCCAAACCTATCACAACAGTCTTAGCTTTTGATTCAGCAGTTTTCCATCCTCCTTGTAAACTAGGCCAGGTTTACTGCTAATGACTTTACTTACACGTCTCCTCTGGTTATAAAACCCCAGTCCAGTCTTTCATACCTGCTTATGGTGAGAGAGTTAGAAATAAAGATATCAATAAGGAGGGGTGAGATTTTCTCAAACATAAACCATCATGCGTAATTTGAGAGACCTGCAAAGACCTGTGCCAAAGGATTTTCCAATCCGAATGAAGAAACCTTAAATTAAAATGTGTCAGTAGCCACTGCTTTGGCTTTCTTTCAGGGGTTTAGCACATTTTATCTTCAATACTTCTAAGCAATCAAGCACTAAGCTACTCACACAGTTTTTTCTTACAGCAAGGGATGGAGCCAAAAATCAAGAAAGGGGAAAGTAAAAGGTCAAGAAAAAGTAAGATATACCCTGACCACTGTAACAAAGTCTAGAGATGAGTCTTTAGTGAAAATGGAACTACTGGTGCTCCGTTGTTTGACGTTTGCATTGTAAGCTGCATTTCTGGTTTGGTTGGAGCTTTTGCATTGTGCCAGGTGTTTAAGACCTGGCTCTCTCACAATTCCCTAATTTAGTATTACAAGCATTACAACAGCTTCTTCACACAGTTTATTCCCTGAAGCATTATACACAATTAAAAGCATTAAAAAGATCAATGTACATTTCTAGGGTAATCTTTTGATATTTCCCCATTGGCTGTCTTATCTCTGGCTTTTCCTCATACTATTATTTTTGTCTGTGTAAAATCTGACAATAAATACATATTTGAGAGTCTCTTGAAGATCAATGTCTCCTCAGAGTATAATTGAAACTTTTCATGAACACTCCCTTGGAATGAAAACAGTATGAAAGCTAAAGCTACAGACATCTGATGTTTCAATTTTTTTTGGGGGGTGGGGGTTGTTTGTTGGTTGGGGTTTTTTTGTAACAGATTCTTTTGTGTCCCTTGCCTGAGGTTTCTGGTCAATAACAGGTCTCAGTGCTGGCCAGGCTGGCTCCTGAATGCTTCCAAGGGCGGATTTACCCATCCTTACAATTGGCAGTGCAGCATTCACTCATTTCCTACAGTCAAGACTGGGCCAGCAGATGAGGGAGTCAGTCTGTCCTTCTCATTCACCACTGCACCACTGGTCCTTGCTCCAAAGACTTTACAGTCTACTGTGAAGCAAGGCATGAAAGAGCATAAACGAATGGGAGACAGACAAATGGAGATCAAAGGCAACCAGGGCAATGAAGATAAGATCAAATAATGATGCATATCTGACCTTGACCAGTTTAATGGTTACAAATCGTCTTAAAAATCAGCTGGCCTTCCAACAGGTCCAGGGTTAATTACATTGTGTGTGGTTTGGTTTTCCTATTTTTAATCAGATTTTTCTTTTTCCTCAGAGGTGTCCCAGCAGAAGTAATTCTGAGTCATATCTGACCTTGACCAGTTTAATGGTTACAAATCGTCTTAAAAATCAGCTGGCCTTCCAACAGGTCCAGGGTTAATTACATTGTGTGTGGTTTGGTTTTCCTATTTTTAATCAGATTTTTTCTTTTTCCTCAGAGGTGTCCCAGCAGAAGTAATTCTGAGTGGAAACTACCTGTAAAAGGCCAAAAGTTTTGATCTAGTTCAGAATGGGAAACCTGAAAACAGCATGGGGGAGTTCAAGGGAGGAGCAGAGTAATTAGTCATTTAGGACTCCAGCTCAAGGAAAGAGGGGAACAAAGTGATAGAGGGGATCACATTAGGAGCTGATGGTCTAAGATACTTGGAGATGTGGGGATACATATCCAATCCAATTTTACTGAGCAAAAGGAGGACAGAAGTGTCTTTTTCTTTTTTTCTTTTTTTTTTTTCCTGCCAGAGGTATATATGGAGAAACCAGCAAGATTAAAGAAAAGGATGTCTTTGAATATGGTGGTTGACAGCACAGTACAAGAATAAGGTCAGAAACCTGGGGAAGAGGGCTAGCACCATGAATTTGCAAGCCTAGTACTGCAGGGGGTCCACAGAGCTGTTCGTAACTCTAATAAATAACAAGCCGGAGACAAGGAAAGCTAGGAATTTAGAAAAGCCATAAGGTGACCCTGTCTGCTGTGACTCACCATTTAATAAAATTAAGGTTTAACCTTCTGTGTGGTTTCATGTGGATAAGTCATAACCATCTAATATAGATTCAGCTTGGCAGATCTCTACTATCATTTCTTGCTGTGAAATCATATTATTCCAAACTCTTGACTTCATTACTATAGCAGACAGATCACTGCTGTTACAGTACCTTTTTATGTATGATACGCACACTACTGCTTCTCTGCCCTGTTTACTACCCTTTTTCATTGTATCTATCAAGCACAGAGTAAAAAAAATTCCTACTGATGTAATTTACACTGCTCAGCATGCTATTTTGCTAAAATATTATTCTTTCACATGGCATCCCAAAAAATATACAAATACAAGACTATTACAATGGTTGAAAAATCAGGCTACTTAGGTAATGTCAAATTGGCAGACATTCAGCACCTGAAATTACCCCCCTTGTACATGTGCATTCTGGCATAGCCTTTAATTAACGTGATCATACTATTTATTTTTTTTTCCAGTGAAAACATGTCATTAAGTATCCAGGGTGAGTGAGGACCCAGTACAGAGCATTCTGCTTTCTCTTTAATGTTTAACAGGTTTATTTTCTATTATCCTCAAAATCCTGCTCTGAAGACAGACTAATTAGTTTCTGCCTGTTTTTCTTCCATGCCACTACAATAGATGAGTGCTTCAGAAACATGTTAATTTTCACAGCAGCCTGGGGAGATGGGCAAGGGGTAAAGAGGTGTGGGAATAAAAATTCTTGTAATTTTTATTTTACAAGAAGGAAGCCAAAACTGTGATCTTCAGTGGGGACTAGACTCAAAGACAGTCCTGCTTTTCCCATCCCGCTCTAGATCAAAGAAGCATAGATCACCCATCCCGAGGCTGGAGCACAGCGCTGGGCTCCATGGGGATGGCACACGCTTTGGTGATCACAGAGGCACTGGAACTGGTGTGAGACCCAGGGCACATGACCCTACCAAGCTGCCCTGAGTGACGCAGTGACCTTCGGGAGCCCCAGGTAATGGTGTGCATCAGGATATATAGGCATAGAATTTGTGCTCAAAAATGGCCAACCTCTTGTGGCTGAAATTTACCAGCAAAATCAGCTTGACCCAGAGATCTGGGTGGGGAAGTGCTCAACTCAGGGACTCACACTTTATCAAAAGATATAAAGTGACTGAAAACAGAATTTGACAATATCAGAAGCATGAGATAACCATAATAATAAGCTCTAATCCACATAATGAGGGAAAAAAACCCTAGCATATCTGGCCATATCCAAAACTGAGATTGATTTTGACAGTCTGATAGCATAGTTTTAATTGCTGTTTATAGCACAGCACTTTTGTGTACCCACATAATCAATTATCAGAGCTGCCAGCAGCTAAACACAGCCATGTTTGCACACCAGTTCAGGAAGATGGACTGAGGCTTGCCTGCTCTGGGTTGTAAATGGGCTGTCACTGCTCTGGCCATTGCTACCTCTGCCCAAGGCCACCTCCTGCCCTCACCAAAGTCAGGGGCACAGCCACCAGTGTTACATTAACATACATATCTATATGCATTGGAAAACTTCTTACAAGGGTAGAGCTCAGGGCTACATCCAGTGCCAGAGGCTTTCTGATTAAGAAATTGATCTGTAGCAGTTTGAAGGACTCCAACTTAACCTTGTCAGGTGAGTGGAGCAATGTAGGTCCACCTTGTCCTGCCAGTGGTGAAGTGTGGCTATGAGGATGAAGGACCTGGGCAGGACGCTCATCCAGCCATCACGTTTTTAAGCATCACAGACTGCCACGATGAGACCCCTTTGGCATGGTGTGATTACTAAACAGTAATAACAGCCAGAGACCCCAGAGCACGCATTATTTTCAGAAGCACTGACATGAGCTTCTTACCCAGCTACTGTGAATAGGACACGACTAGGTCTGAAACACAACAGCTTAAAAAAAAATTTTAAAAAAAAAAATGTCTGAAAAGCTGACAGCTCAGGCACACAGTCAAGTGATCACCAGAATCAGCTATACGTAGCAGATCTGTGCTGTAGACTATGTACTGCGTGAGAAGCCCTCCCTGCT
>NW_010322444.1:12762-16021 GCF_000700745.2 Antrostomus carolinensis
CGTGCATCGAGTAACATGAATTCACTTCTATGACACTCAAAGGCATCACAGTGCTGCACCACCACTGCTGCGTCTTACTCCGATAGCCAAAGACTGGAAAGCCTCTGCAACAAACCTTCATACGCCCATCTCTCAGAAACCTTCATGATCACCTTCTTTAACATAGTGGCAAAGTCATCTCTCTCTTGCAGCCCCTCACCAGGCAAAGAAGGTGCCTTGAAAACATATTACACTTACTTTCAAAGATAGAGGGGTCAGCATAAGCTTCAAATGTTATCTCCTCCTTTCCTCCTAAAGTAACGCTGAAGCAGGGATACATCCTTCGCAAAGTCAGTGGAAAACCAGATAGATGGTCACCAAAGTTAAAGATGTGCTCATAAGGCTGGATTGAAAAATATGAGATTCAACACATCCTTAATTACAACACTCTGCCTGGGATCTCCACAATGTTTTTCAAGGAGAATGAAAAATCTTAATCTGTGCAGTATCATGCCAGCCCACAGCAAAGAGTCCTGGGAATACCACACAGCTCCCTGTGAGACACAGGTAAAACAAACTGTTCTACATTACAGCAAACACCAGCATATTTTTAATCTCACTCTAAAACTTGCATTACATTAATTTGTAGGAATTAATGTAACTAATTACATTCAAACACTGTCTGTAATTCTTACCCCAATTTGCTAGTTAACAGGTGACTGCTTGTGCTCTAAGCAAGCACAGACTCTTACTGAACAAAAAGAAGCAATTTGCTGAAGATTCTCATGGTAAGCAATAATTTTAAATACAAAGACAAAGTAGAGACTTTCCTTAGAAAGAGCTGCCTACCAAACCCTCTGAACACATGTGCTTTTTAAGCAGGCTTGGACAAAATATTTCATATATATTGATCAAGTGACACCAACAGGCTCAGTAAAATCTTATACCTCTGTTTTTATGAGCTGAGAATAAAGAAAGTTACGTTTTGGAGGAAAAGAGAGTAGCAAACCATGGCTACCAATATTCAAATGACAAAAATGTCTAAGTGAATTCCAGATGTCAGCCATGTGTTATGGTTTAATAGTTCAGCTCTGAATCACAAGCACAAAAACCTGTTATGAAACACATGCCTGCCTGCATGTGTGCATGCACATGCCAGTGTGAACTACTTAAAAAAGTCTTTTTTTGTGGTCTTAGTAGCACTGGAGAAAAGCAGTTAGTCTGAACTGAGGTGGGAGAAAATTAGCAAAGTTTGTGCTATTCCACAGACCAAGAGTGTGGTAATTTGTAGTTTTTTCATTTACAAAGAATGAGTTAAAACTGAAGAGAAGTTAAACACCCACTTTGCAAGCAAAAGTAATCTTTTCAAATCCTAAAAGTCCAATCACACCCTTTGTCTTGAATAATCACTAGCCTAAACCACCCATACCCCTGTCATGTGAAACTCATGGAAGTCCAAGTAATTCCTAGCCCAAACCTTTCAAACATTAATATTTATGTTGTGGTTTATTAGGTACATTTACCATTTTTTTCTTCTCACTTAAAAGGAATATATGTCTGTGGTACTGAAGTTTAGCACCAAGCTGTCACATGCCTCATCTTCTTTCTGGTGAAGAAACATAGAGGAGAACCATTTATTGCTCCATGTACAGTTTATGGCTGTGAGCAGGCACTCCTTATTGAGGGTTTTCAGCTCTCCCTGCCTCTGGGTGGTGAGCTTGCAGGGGAGCTGGCAAGTGAGAGGCTCCCCCTCTGCTGCGCTGCAGCTTGGCTGCCTGCCCAAAGCATGGACCTGCACGCAAGAGGAATAATCTACTTTGGCTCATCCATTTTTCACTCATTCCTCTCTCCTGGAACCAGTGTTGCCTGTGCCACACTCCCACACGCGGCAATCAGCCTGCTGCCCCCCACGGTCCCTCCTTGCCTCCCTCTATCTGGGCAGCCCTCCCAGAGGCAGAGCAAGTCAGGAGCTCTGGGACCTGGACCCATAGGTCTTGGGGAATTTGCACAGCAGCAAAATCCAGAAGGAGCTATGGCAGCCACCGCCAAGAATTACACCCCTGGACACCTACAGTCAATTGTATATTGCTTATTGTCTTGGCAAATTTCAAAAGCCCATCTGGTTTTGGATATGCACATGGCAAGTCCATGCACCCACACAGCCACTTATGTGTGTAAACTGGAGTTAGATAGGCCAGCATGTCAAGTGTACACACACGAGATGTGTGGTAACCACATGCTAGGCATCCACAAATAGACCCACATTTTTATGAAAATTAGACGTTTAAAGCTACTTTTAAATAAGCCCCATTAGAGGATTTTATTGACTCCATGAAAGGAGAAGTGTGATTGTGGCAACATATTGACCCAAGCAGATTAACTTCAAAGGGGGTCATGCTGGTAGTCTGGAGAGGGAAGAAAGACAAGCAAACTTCAGCTGGCAGAATCTCAGCAAGGTGCTCCTCAGCCACTGCGCCAGCTGAGGTCTGTCTGCTCCTTGCAGCCTCCTGGATGCACTCAGCTGCTGGAGGATGGTCAGCAGATTAAAGAAACTGAAATTATGCTGATGCTGTCCCTGTCCTGGTCTTCAAAAGCAAGAGATGGTGCTTGCTAAGTATCTGTGTGCCAACAGCATGTCAGAGATTTCAGTCAGCCCCAGAGGTGTCTGCAAAGAGGACAACCCTCTGCTTGGGAGCTCACAAGAGGCTCTTGTATTTCCTCCGAAGCTTCCTCCACTGTAAAGCACAGGCTTGGCAGCAGGGAATGAGGGATGTTAAACCACACTGGGGAAAAAAAAAAAAGGCAAAACCAAACCAAAACAAAACAAAAAACAGCCACCAAAACAATTCAGTCTTTGCAAATTAAGATTTCACATGGGAATTTGGACAGGTGCAGTGTTACCAGATCTGGCAATGGCAGCCCCCTGCTCTGTATCTGGAGACATTCAAAACCCACCTGGACGCCTTTCTATGTGATCTCATTTAGGTTCCTTCTCTGGCAGGGGGTTGGACTAGATGACCTTTTGAGGTCCCTTCCAATCCCCAACATTCTGTGATTCTGTGTGATTCTGTGATACAACTGCCCCTTATTTATCTTGCTGTGCTTTCCACTTAAGCGGTCCCATGGCAGTGAAGATTTCTGACTCTGAGCTGAGAAGCAGCAGCCGGTTCTCTGCTGTGGCAAACATGGGGAGAAACTGGCCCTGGGCACTGGGCACTGGCTTGGGAGGGAAACCTCTGCCCACTTGCTCCATGTGTGGTTGTGCACTCGGGGACAGGCA
>NW_010322444.1:16063-32986 GCF_000700745.2 Antrostomus carolinensis
TGCAGAGACCACCAGCTTCTCGTGACAATGCCAACACAGCCCTAAACAGCTCACAATGCAAACAGCGAGCAAGAGGTTTACCGGATAGGCTTTTTTCAAGCATAACAAATATTACATATCAACTTGTTCCTAATTTTGAGAGCTCCTGTAGAAACTCCCCAGATAAAACCCCCTTGCTGAGCTGCTGCTGTTTGTAGGGGCTGCAGTGGGAAAGCATGCCCAAACAACAGGGGCAGGAGGAGCTTGGATCTGCGAACATGACCCAGTCAAAGGCCAGGTCATGACGTGAGGTTTGCAGCCATACATTGCAGAGCAACAGCATTTACACAACTTTTCATCTGCAGTGTGACTCAATGGGAAATGGGAATGATGGGGGCAAAGCAGAGAAGGAATGAGAGCGTGCCGCAGGAAAGAGAAGGCGGCACATGGAAACAGACAAAACTGAATTTAAAAAAACAGGTTTAAACGGACAGAAACAACACGAGGGGGTCGTCACAACTTGGCAAAGGCAGGCAGCTGCCCCAGAGAGCTGAGGAGTGCAAATCAGGGCTGCAGGCAAGGGCTGGTGGGTCACTTCCCCCCAGGTACATGCAAGGTGGCCCCCAGGGACACGGGGCACGGGAGTTGTACTTGGCCACGGCAAAATAAGCCCTCTGGAGATGTGAAGATAGATGCACACCTCGTCAGCCACGGGCAAAGCTGCTTTGCACACCCCTGCATCCCCTGGGAGCAATTTTTGCAAGGAGCCTTTTGACAAGGCAGCCTGGTAAAATATGCATCCAGCTCCAGCAGTTTCTGTTGGATTTTTTTTTTTCGATGATGATTTTTCATAAAAGCCTACCCACTTCAGAAATATTGTCATGGAAATAAAATAAAATATGGGTTAGCGTGCTGTTCTCCAGGAGCTGCCGCCAAAGTTATGTTAGAATAGCTCCATCTCGTGGAAATCACCATCAGAAAAGGAGCAAAAAACGAAGAGGGAGAAAAGCTGTAAGAAAATGGCAATGTGCTCCTCAGCTATCTGTGCCAGCAGCAGCTTTGGTTCCCACCCACAGTGACTGCACTAGTCCCATCCCTCCCGGAGTTTCACTCTTATCTGTAGAGTTGGAAAAAAATGAAAAATATCTTTGTGCAAAGCCAAGAGAAATAGTATATTTTATCCTACTTTTGACATATAATATTTACATGGTTACTGTATGGATCATGCTCAGAGCTTACAGGAGTGTCTGGGGCTATGTGGTGGCTTCAGGCTCTGCTACACAAAGCTCCACTTCAGATCGTCTCCCAAAGAGACTCCTTCTCCTTCTGTTACTCCCTTCCCCTCCATTGGTTAATTTACAGCTGCCTCTGTACCTTGCTCAGCACTTCTTTCTTGTCTCTATCATCTGTATCATCTTCCTCTTCTCATTTTGCAGCTTGTTCTGGGAGTGTATGCACCCTGTGCGTGTGCTCATAAACCAAAGGGAACATCTGTACTACAGAGCTCAAACACATTCCTGTCTTTGAAATCAGAGTTTCCAGTTCAGATAAGCAACCCTTTCAATCATTAATATGAAGCAAGCACACAGTATGAAAAAACATGTGGCTACATTTTAAAATAATAAGTACTCCTTCTTTCTTAATGTACTGTTGGATTTATTCTCCTGTTTATCCAGACTCTGAGTTTTACCCTTTGATAACAATTTATCTTGCAAGTCTATCTAATCCTTGTTATGGGGGACAGGGGAGACAAGAGGTGGCTTTCAGCATCAAGGACAGGTCCTTTTGGTTTTGCACTGTTACCACCACTTAGAACCACCTAAGAAAGTATGAAACTTTCCAAGCTTAACACAAACATCCCAAGAACTGTGCAACTGTCCTGGTTTCACTGGGATATAGTTAATTTTCTTCTTAATAGCTAGAATAGCACTGTGTTTTGGTTTCAGCGTGGGATTTGTTATGAGAAGAATGTTGGTAACATACTAATGTTTTCAGTTGTCACTGAAAGTTGAAAGACTTCATGTTCCTCTGGTGTAGAGGACTGAGGGGGAAGTGTAGTAATTGGCAAATCCAAATTGGCATTTGGGTACGCCAGTGGGATATTCTGTATCATGTAATGTCATGTTCAGTATATTAATGAGGGCTAACCGGAAACCTGGGAGATTCTCTCAGGGATTGTTTGGGCTCGCTCTTCCAGGATTGTAGATTCAGTTTTGGGATTGTCTCTGCTCTGGGATTACTATGCGGGAGCGAGCCAGGCATCAGTTGGTGGGTAGCGAGCAATTGCACTGTGCATCACTCATTTGCTTATTCCAGTATTACTGTTATTATTATTACTTTATTTTATTTATTATATTGTTTTTATCTCAACCCACAAGTTTTCTCACTTTTACTCTTCTGACTCTGTCCTCTATCCCATTGAGGGAGGGTAAGCGAGCAGCTGTTTGGTGACAGCCAGGCTAAAAGCACCATAGCAAGACATCAATAAGCCACAAGTGTAGATCATAACACAGAGGCAGAAATCTCCTCAGGTGAACTGCACTCAACTGCAAGGTGCACAAACACATAAATAATGCTAAGAAGAGCCTTGCCATGGTCAGAGTATCCCAGAGTGCTTCAGCAAACAGCATCGACTCAACACATGGACACAAGAGCTGGAGCTCACTCCCCAGAAATGCCAGCAGAAAGGAAGAGCAGCCTGCACTGCAGAGATCCCATACCACTGGACACAAAAAGATCTGGTACCATGGCAGTTTAGAAATGGGACCTAGAAAAGAAAGGCCATGGAAAATGCTGTTAACTTGAAAACCTAGATAGAGTCATGGTTGAAGGGAGGTCCCCTGGAGTAACTGGCCAGGTTTTCCTCTGGCAGTGGGTAACCAACTAAATCTGTTACAAACTCCAGATCCTTCCCTATCCCTCTTCTCTCTGGGCAAGAACCTCCCCGAGCCCCTGCTCGCTTTGCAATGCTAGACATGATTCCTCCACACCAGATAATGCAGGATTTGGTCCAGTAGCCAGCCACACATTGCTGTTCATGCTACTTAGACAGCTGAAAACCAGAAGAGACAAGTGGTAAAACTAAATAAAAGGGTAATATGGGAGGCAAATTTTGGAAATCTCATCTGGATCACAGGAATTTCACTTTCTGCCATTGTTCAGCCCACCACCGTCCTCCAAAGAGTTATTTCCCTTTGTGTGCAAAAGACCATTTACACAGTACTATTTCCCCAGCCTGTGTCATTTAATCATGCCAGACAAACCCTGGACAACGCAGGTTTACCGCTCACAAACAGCAGCATTTTGAAAGACACTGCTATTTCTGCCACACCAGCACAAGTTCAGGAGCTGCCTCTTTGTTTATTAAAAAGTAGGGCCAGTGCCTGTTCCCCTTTAAGACCCATTCTTCTGTGATCTAGAGAAAATATATCCCCCTTGGTGTGCTGCAGACTGAGAGAGACCTGTGTCCATGCCCGCAGGCAGCGCAGCTCAGACCAGTGCCGCAGCGTGACAAACTGCAGTTCAGACACCTGCTGGGAACACTTCTTTAAACATGGTTTGAAACAACTCCACAAGCTGGAAATGATGGCCCCAGCCAACAGCTGCCAAAGCCAAATGGGCAGCCAAGCAACACAGTGGAGAGGACAGGGGCTACAGCGCCCATGGCCTGCAGATGATGCAGAGGATGTTAGGAGGAGGAAAGGGTCAACAGTTTCTGAACAGTCAACAGCAAAATAAGTAATGAGTTAAATTAGAGCAAGGAAAATACAGCTACAGCAAGAGGGAAAAGCCTATAATTGATGGCAAGCATGATTAGGACATGGGCCACGGTGCCAGAGGAAGCACTGACTATCAGCTAACACCATCCTGGTGAGCCTTCATCATCATCACTTGCGAGAGGATGGAGCCCAGCCACAGGAGTGAGCTGTGCGATCCACTGTTGATCCCTTCCTTTTGGGTGGGGAAATTAGCCATCCCAGGCCTTCCCTGCTATGGACTGAACTGTGGGGTGGTTGTTCAGCTGCTCCCAGCTGCCCCAGGAGAGCATAAACCACTGGGATATAGTCTCTCAAGCATTTCATTCCTTTTTTAAAAGTTACTGCAAACAGGAAGAGAAGGCTATTGCTTGCTTATGGTTTTAATATGAAAGCAGCTGATATTTTGGAGGGATGGCAATATGCAAAGAATTAACACCAAGCCGGGCTGCAGTGCAAAGCTCTTATGTGCTTTCTCTGATGGCAATGAAACCTTGCCGAAGACTCAAGTTGCCAAGTGAAATATTTTCAAAATATTAATCACCAACCTGCAGAGAGCTACCCCCAGAATACTGTAGGACATTTGTCTGGCAATTTTTCAGGGGGCTGAGGGGTAAACCAGCCTGCCTCTGACCCAGATCTGGTAAACTCATCAATTCAAAACTTATGGCAAGTTCTTCTTGCACATACCTTTGCAAATGGGAACTAGATACTTGGCATATATTAAAAAATACATGTGAATGCAGATGCTAGAGCAGGCAGGATTTCTGGAGTGAGTATCTGATGGAAGAATTGACCTGTGGCTCCAGATCATTGGTATCTGCCAAGACCAGTGGGTGGAGGAGGTAAGGTGAGGACTGCCAAGGGATTGCCCTGCTCACACAGGATGGCTTGCCTCATTTCCACATACTTAGTTTGGCTGGGGGCTAAGAACTTCCTCTCTCAAACCCATTCAATGTAAATAGCTCATTATCAGCACCCAACTGCAGTTTCAGCTCCCAGTAGCCACACTGAGAACAAACCCCTGAATTTTAGCAGTGAGGTTGGTTTTTTCTCCCATCGGCAAACCAGATTGGTCAAGGATTCACACTTGGCAAGAAAGGCAAGATCTCTGTGAGGATAAGGTCTTTAGAGCCACGTCTCTGAAGCATGGTGAGGACAAAGGAACAAACTTTACCCTATGGCAAAATATATTTACGGCATCAACATATTCCTGACTGGAGCAAAGTGCATTTTACCTTGCTACCTCACATGCAGTCATAACCAGCATAGGATATTAGCCAGCAGCTGCATGGGTGCTCATCAGGCAAGGACCATCACTGCAAAATGAGCAGATAAGAATTTGTTCATATGAATGGGAGAGAAAGAGGAAAGAAATTTTGGAAGTGAATTGAAGCGGTCAAAATTGTGTAGAGACATAATTTCAGGTTCCCAAGACATCTGGCTGAGCATGACCTACATCTATTTTCTTTCGTCATGGCAGTTTTGGGCTTCTCTCATTATTCTCACCCACCCTGACCAGAGGTGCTGCCTGCTGCTGCTGCATTTCAGTACTCTCAAAACCCTCATGTAGAGGAGGAGCCATGCCTCTCACCTGCCTACACAGTCTCACCAGTGGCCACCCAGCACCAAAGGGTCAAGGAAACCCTTTCTCAGCCCAGACATGGCATGGGACACTTCCAACACAATTTGGATCCAGCTATGGTGCCTGGGTCATGGGTCCTCCTTACCAGCATTTCTTGACAGCGAGGGGAGAGCTTTCCCTCTCTTCTCTCTTCCTGGAGCTCTGTACCCAGCAATTAATGTTGCTTAGCAACAGGACTTCCTTTTAAGATGTTCTTTTGTCATTTCAAAGCCCCTGTGCCAAAACTTCTTTAAATAGCCTGAACTCACACCAGCTCCCTCAGTTTGGTTCTTTTTCTTTATCTCTTCCCAGTTTCCTCCCATTTTAAGGTTAATAACTACAGCCAGCTAAAGCAAACCAAATGCAAGGAAAACACAACTCCCAGGGATCAGTCCAGCCTCTCCATGCAAGGTCTGGGAAGCTCCTTTTCCCCAAAGCCATGCCAAGCTACACCTGACAGAGACCACCTGAGGAAAGGGGAAGCTCAGTCGGGTTTTAATTCTGATTTTTTGCTTGCTACTTGACTTGTACTTAAGATATAACCAGATTTCTCTCTCGTCAGTGTAAAATCTAGTGTGGAAGACTTGCACAGCCCAGTTTGTCAGGTTCTGTAATGTTCAGACAGAGGAAGAATGGCTTGTTACTAATCATTGAAATCTGCAATTTGTCTTGGGTTTATAGTACTGATAAAACCCACGAAAAGTGAGAATACTGGGTGTTTGGCTTGCATAGCAGAGAACAGAGGCTGGCTGCATTTTTGAGATAGGGAGAAGTCTTACAGCTTTTTCATATTTCACAGAGTAACAGGGGGCTCCAGCACTGAGACCCTCAAAACTTCTTCTGAATTTTTGAAAAATCACAAGCTACTCAAGTAGGATACAACAATACTACAACAATAGTAGTTATGCAGAAATAGTACCTTCAGGGAGACTATAGGAGAGAGATGAAATATGGATGTACAAGTTGTCAGTAATTAATCAGTTGTTAATTCCCTTTAGCAATTTTCTTCCCACATAGCGCTTTTGTCCTGACTATATTTGGTTTTTGTTTGGTAGGACTCCACGTGGCTTTGCATGCCCCAGCTATAGCCAACTCAGCTTCCCTGCCAGCAGTCAGTGCGCAGGATGCAAGCATGGGGGCCAGGAAGTCCTGCATCCCCTGGGCCTCTAGCAAGCTGTGCTCATCAGCAGAAAGCTTGTTCATCCTACCTACTAAAAACAATAGCACTGATGCTCCTGCAAAGCCCAGGTGTTCCAGGAGCTGGTGCAGCAGTAGTGCCCTGGCTCAGCACCTTCAGCATCAGTCCTTTTGAAAGTTGCCCCAAATAAAATCCACATGAGAACAAGCCATCCAGGGAGAGGCAGCCAGAGGAGTGCTCACTTTATTTGTCTGGGTGTTCCTATATGCAAAGCTCACATCATACTCTTTTTTTTTCAGGGGGCATCTGGGTCGTTACCTCTGCAGGTGGTTTGCTTAAGCAATGGAGATTTTGGACTGAAGCTGTGGAATACTTTCAACATGAACCTTAATCCTCAGTTCCAGAGGACAGAAGCCAGTGGTTTGGTCCTCCACCAAGGAGCAGCAGCAGAGCAGTGGAAGAGGAATCCCTAGGGCAGGGGGACACTGCAGCCTGGCCCGGGACTGCTTCAAATGCAGACTGGACTGGCTGGAGCCCATCTGAGGAGAGCACTGAAGGCACAGTACCACAGCTCCTGTCTCTCTTGTGTCCCCACCACCCCGAGGGCAGGCGGAGGGACACGGGTCACGTGCACCGAGCGCTGGGCTGGAGAGCATGTCTGGCTGCTGTCTCCTGCCCTCATTTATGGTTTCAGAAAGATCAATTCCTGCAGCACAAAGCAGAGGGGTTTTAGGGTTTTACATAAAGTCTGGTAAAGTCTGACTTTTTTTAAGGCTGTTCCTTTTCGCTGCAGATGATTTATTCTCTTGTTGCATCACCTTTTTTTAGGCTTTTCCTTGGAGCACAGCCTGAACCTGCAGCACCTCCTGCACTGGCAGCAGAACCTGTGCAGGTTTTCCTGCTGGAAAATGTGGGTTTGTGGCAGGGGGGGGGGGGCCTCCCAGTCTTCTCCAGCTGCCATGTCTCCTCTCAGGGCACCACATGTCTGCAGCAGGAGAGCAGTCACAGCCCAAATAACCACTGCCTCAAGGCAAACCCCAGTCTTAACATGCAGTATTTAAAGTAATCATTTGGGTTCCTATCTCTTGTTTGTGGTACCAAAGAAAAACAAGAAACAAGGAAAATTATGGAATCCATACTTGAAAGAAATGACTGAAAACTATTTTAATCCTTTGATCCTGTGTAGACAGGTATTTGGAAGCCCTGCTGTGTTGTGATGCCAATGCCTTCTTCTTCAGAGCTACAGAAGACCCAGAGAGTGACATGATTCATCTCTTAAATAAGAGAGAATTAACATTTTATAGGAATTCTGAGGGTGCTAAAGTCTGTTTAATATATATGCACGACTCATTGCACTTTTTTTCTTTTTTAAAAATTTCTTAGATTGTTTCCCACTTACCTCTACAGTCATTACACAATTTTTCCAAGATGACCCTGGAAGAGGAGCAAATTCCCAGGTTTATCCTACCTGAGACACCACTCAGGGGCCAGGCTTTTTGGTGATGAGATGCTGTGCTCAGTGGTCTGACCAGGAGCTTTTCTTGACACAAAGGTCAGACCAGGCTCGGCACTAGCCAGGCAGATTTGACATCAGACAGGATTTCCCCTTGACCCAACCAGCCATCCTCTTGCTCAGGCAGAGAGGTTCCTAGAGGACCCAGGGTCCCACCCAGAAATGGGACCCACCTTTCAGCCGTGGGGGAATTGTCATCCCGTGACTTCAGCACCATGCCAACAGCCCATGTGATGCCCACATCCATGCTGCTTGGCTAGGCTGAAGAGTATGCCAGAACCTTACCATCGTGGCCCCCTCTAGGTCTGACATGATGGTGGTGGTGGTGTTTAAATGTGAGAAGGCCCACCACTATGGACACACACTGTGGGTGACTCACCGCGTTTTGGTGAGTCTTGTGAGTTGTTCCTTCTCTCTAGCTCAGAAGCCAGTTTAAAATGGAGAACTTCTGGGGGATGTATAGCCATCTCCAGGGGACTTTTTGATTGCAGGAGAGTGTGACTCATAGAATGGTTTGGGTTGTAAGGAACCTTTAAAGGTTGTCTAGTCCAACCCCCTGCAGGGACACCTTCGTCTCAGAGCCCCGTCCAACTGAATCTTGAATGTTTACAGGGATGGGGCATCTACCACCTCTCTGAGCAACCTGTGCCAGTGTCTAACCACCCTCATTGTAAAAAAATTTCTTCCTTATATCTAGTTTGAATCTCCCCTCTTTTAGTTTAAAACCATTTGCCCTTTGTCTTATTGCTACATGGCCTGCTAAAAAGTCTGTCCCTATCTTTCTTATAGGTCCTCTTTAAGTACTGAAAGGCCACAATGAAGTGTCCCTGGAGCCTTCTCTGCTCCAGGCTGAACAACCCCAACTCTCTCAGCCTTTCCTCATTGGAGAGTTGCTCCATCTCTCTGATCACTTTTGCGGCCCTCTTCTCAACCAGCTCCATGTCTTTCCTGTGCTGAGGACTTCAGAGCTGGGTGCAGTACTGCAGGTGGGGGTCTCATGAGAGCTGAGTAGAGGGGCAGAATCACCTCCCTCCGTCTGCTGGTCACACTTCTTTTGATGCAGCCAGACTTGTCTGGGAGGTGGTGTGGCACTGTAGGGACAGTGCAGAGAGAGAAATTTACTTGGTGCTCAGCAGCATTCAGCATCTCACAAGTGCTCAGTGAAAAGCACTGTGACACTAATGCCAATTGTTACCGCTGCTTTTCACACGCTCTTAAATCTCCCATCACCAGAGTGGGAAGATTTTTAGCCAAGCACATAGAAAGTAATATTATGAAGAGAAAAATACTTTTGAGGGCACTCTCCTAGTGACTCTCATGGTCTGACAGCCCCCCTGAATGTAGTGATGGAGAAGGTATCCACCCAGCACTTGTGCACAGCAAACACCATCATTAAAAGCAGAAAGCACACAGAAAAGGAGAGCTCCCCTGTTTAATATGAGAGGTGAATCATCCTGCAATGGCCCTGGGTGCCACAGTTGTGGTTGCAGGGGGGGCTGCAGTCTGGCCGAGCTCAAGCCCATGGCAACCACCTGCAGCAAAGGCCCCTTCCAGCACTAAAACTCCCTCTTGCTAACTGCTGCCATAAACTCTTACAAGCACAAGGAGCTAAATTAATCAGATAGGCACACATCATGAATAATTCAGAAACCTCTAATCATTAGTCATTTCTACTAAGCTCAGTGATTGCTCGTGCACATGGATGAGAAGAGGAACTTCACTCACCCATCTCATACCAATCTCATAATGAATTTTTCATTACTTTAAATTGAGGTAGGCTTTAGAATTCATTATTTGCATCATAAAACTTCCCATTTCCTCAAAAAACCCCATCTCCAAAAAAAAAAAAAAAATCTCTGGAGTTATTTGTACCATTTTATGTCACACATAAATTCTGCTACACACAGTAACATATTTGCACTGCAGGAAGATGCAGGATTAGCTTCAGCTGGTATCTCCTCTTGATTTAAAGGACTTTTTTTACAAAACCACACATTCATCTTGAATTGAAGATATCTGATAGGGGTAGTTTGAGGAAGCATTTGTGCCACTAGGGCTCATAGTCTGCCAGAAACAAAACACAGGGTGCAAGTGTGAGTGCAAGCTGCCACCAGCCAATAAAGCACAGCAGTGAGGGCTTAGTCTAAGGCTCACCCTGAGCCTTAGACTTCAAGCTTTAGCACAGAAAATAGAAAATAAACCAGGAGTAAACATCCAAAACAGATTCCTCTGAATTTTTTGCTACCAGCTGCAGTGGGAGCAAGATTTCCAGCAAACACGAAGCTGGCTGGGAAAGAGGCAGATCTGTTAGTGGGATATGGAGTGAAATTTTTAGGTAGTCATTCAAATAAGTTATTTTTTTAAAAATTTCATAAGTTAAGGAGGAGGAAAGCAAAAGCCAGCTGACTCAGATCAGCGCAGAAGCATCCTAGCAGCAGGGCACTGGTGCCATGGTCCCCCCGTGCCTGCCAGCCACAACAGCCCACCCAAGAGGTTTAGGCACAAATGCAAAAAGGAAGCTCTGCATTGGATTTAAAGCTTTGACTGCTCTCCTCTCCCCAGCCACCTGCAGGGATGAATGCAGCACAGCTCAGGTAAAACCCAACAGATGCACCAGCTCCAGCCACCAGTGCAGCCCCCATACACTATTTCAGACCTGAAGCCGCTGATTTTGTGCATGTCCTTCACATCGGAGAAGCCTAGATGTCTCCATCGTCCCACGTGTTGAGCTTGATGCTCTCCACATGCCATTTTAACTGCTTAAAGCTCCACTGATGGAGTTACCAGGGCTGGATCAGCTCTTCAGTTCAGCCCACCCGGCCTCTCCCCATCATGCTGGGGCATGTTTGCTGAGCCCAGCAGGTTTTCATCATGCCTTTTTCTATAGGTGATGAAGACAGAGTGCCAGTTAAGCCTGTTGAAAACAGAGTTACCAAACTAATAACTCAGCCAGTTAAGAAAGGAAAAAAAAAGGCAAGTTGAACTGTCTGGCTAGAGCCAACACTCAGGGCCATCCCAGGCAGCACGAATCCCACCTGCAGCTGCCCCACATGTGCCTGTCTTAGAGACAGTTAGAAATATTATCCCATTCAGAAAAATAATCATTACTTGTAATCTAAATACAAGAGGAAAAGAGTTAATTTTCAGATTGAACTATTGCTTTTAAGCTTTACTCTTCCAAATTAGAGAAGCATGTTTCAGCATTGTGTTCCTTTTTGCACCAATATAGGCACAAATCTTATGCATATATTTCAGTTGTTTTACAAGTTCTTGTGACTTTCACAAATGATACCTCAAATTTTGTTTGACTCAAACTTTCCATTGCATTAAATTTCCCTTTGGTGAGACACTGCAGTCTCATCTGCTCTTTTCTTGCTCTCTACCCTATTTCAAGCTGAACCAACTTCCCTGTACTTAGTGGAGATGTTTCACTCTGCACAAGCATAAAGATCAATTTCCCTCACTTTCCGTTTTTAAAAAATCTGTTCTGCCCCAGAAAAGTATCAGCACACAGTCATTTGACTATATTTAAAGCAGGGAAGTTCCTCTTTCACTCCAAAACTACTGTTTTGCTCACATTGAACCCAAGAGGTTCAGCAAGCATTTACTTTCCTTACGACCTCCTTTCTAATCAACTCACCCAGTTTGTCTGACCTTTGCTGCTCTGTCTTGCCTTCATTAAGGGAAGATAGCACAAGACCATCCATTTTAACAGCCTGCCTCATGCTATAATGGCCTGTGATTTATACTTTTTGATTTTCACAATGCTTGCCTGCGTTAGCTGCGAAGCATCCAGCACTGCAGAGACGACGTGCACAGAGGTGAGTGACAGCCGCTGGTCCTGCTCGAGACACAGGAGCCACATGTGTGAGGATCAGTCTCTGGTGAATTACTTGCCTGCTGACATCTGACTTTTCTCAGTTCCCGAGGAGTTTCTGTCAGGGGGATCTGAAGGCCCTTCTCAGAGAAATAGGGCAGGTGTCTTGAGATGTGCTCATGGACAACAGTCGCTGTCCCTCCTCCTCACACCTGCTCTGTCCTGCCGCTGTCAGGGACTTTGGGAACTTGTCAAACCAGGACTGTGCTTCATCTCTCAGGGAGCTGGAAGGACAATAAAGTTTCACAGGGGTGTTGAGAAGATATCAGATCTAGAGAGAGGACAGATATAAGGATCTTTGTCTCATGCTTGCCCTTTCCATACATGAATTTGTACATAGTGGTAGGATGATGGTGTCTCAATCTGTTGTTTGGTCAGTGTGGGATATCACATGAGAACAGGAAGAAAGTATCAGCCTTTTTCCAGGGCCAGGGGAAAAGGCTGACCCATAAGATTTTTATTTTACTTTTTTTTTTTTTTTAAGTGGGAGACAAGGGAAAAAAGTAAGGATTTTGATTCAGGGAAGAAGCACTATGGAAACCCATCCCTACACAGCACACATCTGGGGCCAACGGCAAGTTCCTTGCTGTGAATTAAATGTACAAATTCCCAAGCTCTCAGAGTTGCGCACAGGGCAAAGGTTGCTTCTAAGCTCACTGTGAGAGCTGCTCCATGCGCCGAAGCATACAGAGAGAGCTTACCAGTTCATTTATTTGAGTGGTGATACATAGACATTGTTCTCATTTAAAGCTACAGCTAAAAATTTTTTATCTGCCTGAACCGTGTGTCACACGGGTTCTTCTTTGTGTATCTGTGTTGAAAGCATCGGTTTTTCTAAATCTGTATTTTGCCATTTCTGTAGTTACCAGTGCTGTATTATTTCAATGCTTCTAGACTGGAGCCAAGCCCTCATGCTGCAGTCGGTATGGGGCTGGCTCGCTGCCCATCGGGTCATGCCAAGCTCCCAGCTGTGGGCAGCCCTGGCCTGTCCCACTCTGCCGGCACTGGGCCTGGTGCTGCATCCCCGGTGCGCTGGGAGGAAGAGGGATGGTGGAGGAGCCACACTTGCCACCCGCATGGGGCATTTCATTGTGATGGTTCCTTTCCACACCCTCCCGGCTCCGCCACACCACTGCCTGTGTCTCTCGGCCCCTGCCCGCCGGGCTGCACCACCCGTGGCAGCATGGTGCCGTGGTGCTCCTCAGCACCCTCTGGTTACAGGACTTGCACCTATAGGAAAGGAAGAAAATGCTCGTGTGCCCAGCTTGTGGCTTGCAACAAATACTGCTCTTTCCCCTCCAGCGAGGTTACCCAGTGCCTCCACTGCCTGTCTGCTCTCCTAAGCCACAGACTGGCAGAGACGTCTCACCCACAGTCCCATGTGGATGGAAAGACCTGAACCTTGTGCACCATTCCCCAGGGTCCACACGTGCACCTCAACCATGTAATCCCACCCCACAGGGCACACATCTGTGCTGTCCTCTATTCTCCATGGACTCCAGGCTCCAGTGCTTTTCTTACTAGACATTCCACCACCTGCACTTGCTTTCTTTAGACTAATAGAATAGCTTTAAATCCCATTTAAACAGCCAGACTGAGCAACTGTGCAGTATGTGCTCTTACTTCCCTGCAAGGAGATGTCTCAGAGCTTCCTGGCAGGATATTGCCACAGCTGCAGCTCCCACGAGGCCCCACAGAACCTGTTGGTCGCAGGCTAGCCCTGTCACCACCCTGGGCTTTCTCTGGGGGCAAGGCTGGGTGAGGAGGAGGGTGACACTGTGCTGGCTGTGCCCATGCTCCCCAACCCACTCGGCAGCTGGGACAAGTGCGAGGGGTAGAGCACCCCCAACTGCCTGGAGCTGCTGCAGTAGGCTGTGCAGGGGCAGTTTCCCTGCGTGTCAGAGCCCCAGGGTCTGGCTGACTTCTGTGCAAACACCAAGCAAAGGCAAGTCAAGTATATTTAATGATTTTCCACATAATAGATGGATTCATTTTTTGTTAAACTGAAAAGCCTTCGTAGGAATGTTAAAGACAGTGTATCAGACATGATCTTTGTCTTGCCTGAGCTAAACCTTCCTGCCATCCTCTCACTGCAGCACGTAACTGTAGTTCAGATCCAATTAATTTGGACATGTTCCTCCTAGAAGCATTCCCAGACCTGACCTTTTTTATCTCCTCTCTGCAAGGTTTTCTTGGGACTTCTCTTAGAATAAACTTTGTTACAAAAATCATGAAATTCAGAATTTAAAACTACTTTGTGGGTATACTTTCTTAGGGATTAATAATTCATCCAGAACAGTAAACCATCCTCATATGTACTAACTTCAGTAAGAAAGTACTACAAATGAGACACACTTCAAATTAGTACAAGAGAGACTCAAGACATTCATTTTAAAACCACACTCCACTAAACCCCAGGGTTGTGCATTGCAAGCCTGCTCTAAGGCTTCCTAGCATTCTGGCTGCTATGTTTTTAAATAATTCAAAATTCCGTGGGTTTTTTTTTTTTAAATGCCATATTTTCCTATTTATTTTCACAGCACACACTTCTTGAAGCTTCATTATTTCTTTTCCACAGATTACAGTAAATAAAAGCTATAGCTGTGAAGGTTTAGGACTGAAAGAGATTCCCAAAAAACTACCTGTCACAACCGAAATCCTCGACTTCAGCTTCAACGTGCTCCCTTCTCTCCAGAATTCAACCTTCTCTGAGCTGAAGTCTCTTCTATACTTGGACTTAACAAGGTATGGGAGAGCATCTTCACTTCTGCACATCAGGTTGGTCAACCTCCCTGCCCAAAGCTGGCTTCTGGAGCACACCAGAGCAGCATTTCCCTGCTTTCACAGGGAAACCACCAGTAGCACTTGTAGACAGTTGTGAAGTATTTTGTTAAGCAGAGATTGGTATGCCTGAGAAACATCTAGGCTTCTTCTCTGGTGATAATTATTTGTAGGACGGTGGGTGAAATATGCATTTTCCACATATTACAGCTGCTAAAACAGTAGTGACAGCAAAGTCACTAAAGCAATTTTAAAATTCACTTTTCTATAAAGATATTGTTCCCTAAACCCTAGAGAAAGACAGGTTTGGTCCTTGTAAATGCATAGCTTTTTCCATATGAAATTAGATTTTCATTTTATTAAGCTGGACACTAAAAACCTCCCTGATTCTACAAATACCTCCACATCCCCATCATTTCAGGGCAGGTTTTTCTTCTCACTGGGACACTGTATTTCAGTGTGAGCTTACAAATACCAGGCAAGCATTACTGGAAAAGACAGACACTTTTATCCTGATGAAGGCAACTGATCACAAGTTCTTGCAGATATGAAGTGCAGTTTGGGTTATCACATACACCAGGTGAGTTCTGTGAGACAGGCCGCTGATGCTGGTTTCTGTTGTTTTCTCAAGGTGTCAGATCAACTGGGTGTATGAGGGTGCCTTTCACAGCAACAAGCAGCTGAAGACAATTGTGCTGACTGGAAACCTGCTCATGTTTCTGTCTGACACAGCGTTTGTTGGCCCACAGTCCCTGAAGCAGCTTGTCCTAACGCAGACGGGAATAACCAGTATGTCCTTTATTCCAATGACAAATCTGGACAGCTTAGAAACCCTTATCTTGGGCAGCAACCATATTTCTTCACTGCAGCTTCCACCCAACTTTCCCACTCAAAACCTCAAATACCTTGACTTTCAAATGAACAACATAAGAGCAATTACAGCAGAAGACGTCCATGTTCTGCAGAAGACTAGCAATATAACCCTCATCTTTAAAGGCAATGACTTTATGTACATTGAACCTGGAGCTTTCCAGTCCCATTTCTACAGTTTGGACTTTGGGGGCTGCGCTGACATCCCTGGAGTCCTGGCGGGGATACAGAACTCCACAGCCCAGACCCTTTGGCTGGGAACATTTCACGGCGTGGAGAAGGACCCCTACATAAGCCCGAATGTTTTACAAGGCCTCTGTAATATCTCTGTCAAGGATCTCTATCTGCAGTTAAGGCACTTCAGAAACCTAAACGCCAACATGTTTCAGTGCCTGACCAGGCTCCGAAAGCTCGACCTAACTCAAACCCACGTCAGCGCGTTGCCCCCTGGCATCAGTGGCATGAGCTTACTAGCAGAGTTAGTTCTCAACGCAAACTCCTTCAAGCACCTCTGCAACATCAGCTCTGCTGCCTTCCCCTCCCTCACCCACCTCCACATCAAGGGGAACTTGCAGGTCCTGCAGCTGGGCTCTGGCTGTTTAGAGAAACTGGCAAAGCTTAAACATCTCGATATAAGTAAGAGTCATATTGAAAGCTTTGACTGCTGTGACGAAGCACTGAGTGGTTTGAGCAGCCTTCGGTACCTGAATCTGAGCCACAACATAAAGCTCCACATCCAAGATGTGCTCACTAAGGACGGTGCTAACCTGGAGCTGCTGGACCTAGCTTTCACTCCTCTTCATATCAAGACCTCAGACGGTCCTTTCCGAAATTTGCATTTCTTGCAAGTGCTGAATCTTTCCTCCTGTCACATTAATACTAGCATTCAGCATCTCTTTCAAGGCCTGGAAAATCTCATGCTGTTGGACCTTAGTCAAAATAACTTTGAGTCAGGGATCATGCCAAAGGACAAACTGTTCCAACAGCTATCCAATTTAGAGGTGCTAATTTTATCATCCTGTGAACTGACAGCAATAGGCAGCCAAACATTTCACAGCCTTAAGAAGTTACAGCATGTTGATCTGAGCCACAACAAACTTATTGCATTCAGCACAGATGCATTTTCAAACCTCAAGAGCATCTATCTCAATTTTGCCCACAACAGGATCCATTTCGTGCCACGTGACAAGCTGGCATCCCTAGCTGGCCGTTGCGTAATCAACTTAAGTTACAACCCTCTGGACTGCACCTGCTCCAATATTGGTTTAATCACCTGGTATAAGCAGAATCTGGATAAAATTGAAGAGCCTGAAGGAACAAGATGCTCTGAACCCAAATCGCTAGCTGGGGCTCAGCTGGTCACCATCTCACTCTCCTGTGGGATCA
>NW_010322444.1:33026-70056 GCF_000700745.2 Antrostomus carolinensis
TGTGGTGCCATCCTCATTTGGGGTGCTCACTGTTTTAAGCAAAATTACCAGCAAATATAAGTTTATGATGGAGATATAGAAAAAATGTACAGCAATTGCACTAAGATGAAAGGCAACTTAAGTTTTTGTTTGTGACCTGTATTTTCTTAACTTTTGTAATACCCTTTTCATTTGTATTATCACTTTTCAAAAAATAATGAAAAAATATATTTGAGAACTGGAAAAATAAACTACGACCCAAGCCTTGAACATGAATAACTTCTTATAGAGAAATCCCAGTTCAACTCAATGTTAGCCCTGGTGTCCCAGCCACTATGGCTAATGCATCTGTAAAAGGAAGATTCAAGGGCCAAAGTGCTAATCTTGTTCTCTTTAAAAATCAGAAAACCAAAACACCACCACCCCCAAAAATCAAACCCTTATCCTCTATCAAATGTCCTTGAAAACTGTTGTTGTTTAAAAGCTGGCAGTAGCACACCCTGCTCTGCTAAAAAGAAAAAAAAAAACCTTTCTGTGAAGAAAGGTGCAACATCCATAATCATCTAACACCCACTCCTGCAGGACCGGCAGAAACAGCCTCTTACCATCTCCCTGATTTCTTTAAGATATTCTTGATCTGCAGAAAGTTCCTGGGCATTGAATCTCTGTCTGTCCATCTCTTGCCCTGGGCCAGGCCCTGCTCCTGTACTATTTACTAGATTCCATAGTAAGCAGGGACTAGCAACAGTTTAAGCTTCAACTCTAACACTCACAGATTTGGTGAACAATCTATGGGTGCTTGGCACTACACTTGCTTGCACAGTTCAAAAAAATAACACCAACAGCTATGAGACTTTTCTGTGCCAACCTGTATTTTATTGTTTCCTTCAGCAGCAGCCCAGGAGAGTAAACTAGAGACTGCAAAGCAGGCGGCAAAGTGGGAAGCAGCATCCTTCTCCCATGGGTGCTCCTGGTGCCGACAGCTACTTCACCTTGCTTCAGGTGTGCACCCCTGGAGTGAAGTCAAAGTCTCTTTGCTCTAACGGGATACTCAACAGTTAGGCAGGAAAAAAGACAGACGTGTTACTTTTACTAAACAACCTAATCTCTTTTTCTGCTTTTACATGGGAATACAGCCAGTGGCAAGAAAAACTATGTGCATTTAACTGAAGGTCTGATGGGAGCTTACCCTGCCTACTCATCTGCCCTGTGTTACTACGCTGTGATTTATGGCATTAGTGCTTTAATAACAGGCTAACCTTGATGTAGAGACACAACCTTCTTGGACAGCACGACCCTCCTGTCTTCAGGGCAGAGCACGCATCATGTGGAATCTTGCCCTGCCCCAGCAAGGCTTCCTGGTGTGTTAAGCTGGGAGCTGTGGTTGCTCACTGGATGGGGAAGGTGAGCTCTTTCTCAAGACTTTTCATGCAGGACTCCACATCTAGCTTCAGCTTCTGCCCCAAAGGCATTTCCTCAACGTTTTCCTCTGTAACATGCTAACTAGCTAAGATTCCAAAGGTCCCTGCTGGACTAGAACGGTTTTGCTCATTTCTGAAGACACTGCTGACAAGAATCCCTGCTTGGTCTTCTCAGGTAAGAAATAGCTCTCTCACTTGAAAAGCCTCTTTTACCTTCTGTTAGGAGACAAGCACAGCGTGGACTCTTGCAGCTTTCAGATGCCTTCACGTCACTTACACTGCCTGTCCTACCCCACAGCTTCTCCTCCTCCTGCCTTTGTAGTCACGTGCTGCCCAAGGGCACGCAGGTTTCTTCTCCAGTTGCCTATATACACGCCCAGATTTTGAGTACCAGGATGCTGCCTTTCCTCACAACTCTCTGTACTGTTGATCTGTATTCCGTTTCTGGAGCTGCTGACACGCGCTGCACAGACACCTCCTCCCGACCCTGTCAGCCAGCACTCTGCTCCAGCTGCCCAGCACCAAAGCTGCACAGGCTGCCTGCATCAGACGAGCCCAGCAGCAAGGACTGGTCTAAGGGAGAGGCACGTCACTGAGCAAGCTATGCTGCCTGAGGCGAGAACTGACTTGTCCTTGGGAGCAAGGCAGGGATGTTCCTTAAATCAGTCCAGGGTTCAAAGTGCATTTTCTCCTCCTTCTGCAAGTTTGACTGGTTAAACAAGCAACCTTTGATAACTGCCTTATCTAATAACCCAACAAGAATGCTAGTGCATGCACCATTCAAGAGAGACCTGCTTCTTCCATTGTTTCCCTCTTAAATTTGTGAGTTCAGGAAAGTGACAGACAAACAGTGAAGTTAAAAGGGAGGTTGATGCAGTGACGCAGTGCAGAGCTAGGGACAGGTGCAAAAGAAAAATAAATAAAAAAAATGCTGCAAGCATAAGACAGTAACTGTGAAAGCAAGAGTTCCAGCAACTTCAGCAGAAAACTGCATTTTGGGCTGATGGTTTCTGAAATGCCTTTTCTTTTGAAGAGAGCACAGGATTTAAGCACCACCAGTTTCTGAAACACTGCCCAGCGTCATAGACTGTGTAGACTTCAGTTGGTTAAATCTCAGAGATGGCTGAAAATGCAGAATGGTGAATGTGTTTCTGTGCAATATATTTGCACACAGAGCATTAAGTACAGACTTTCCTGCAACCCATTCCTTTCCCAGCAAAAACTTGGTTTTTATGCCCATATCTTCCCCTGTTAACATTTTTATTTTCTCTTTACTTTATAGTGTCATCTCTGCTTCCTTACTTGCCTGCAAAATGCCCATTCATAGGACACCGTGTAAACAGTGCTGAACAGCATATGCTACGTTTCAGGATACACAGGGACTGATGTAAGGAAAATTTATATATGGCTATAACACATCAAAATGCTCAGATCATGTATTAAAAGTGGAAGAGAGTGGTTCCAGTAGAGCTGGAACCACTGCACTGCTGTTGGATAGGTACGCACAAGGTGATGATGGACAACATATCCTAACTGGTAGCTAACAACGGCAGTAGGCTATAACATGACATTTAAATCTTTCCTCCAAAACATGTCATCATTCATTACAACAGGTCAGTATGTTTTTGAGTACCTTCTCAAAATCCACAATTTTTATTGTTTTTTTTTAATTTTTATTTTATTTTATTTTATTTTATTTTATTTTTTTGCTCCTCCTGCCAAAAGGATTTTTCTTCAAAGATGCCACTGGACACTGAAGTGCTCTGCTCCATCTCCCCCGTCTGGTTCACTGCATCTATTTGATCTTTTACTATGAGGAAAAAAGAATAAAGGGTTATTTGATGACACTCAAATGCAGAGATTTCAAAATTGAAGAAAATGTTGCACTTGCACATGCTCCAAGAATTTGTTAAGGGCGAAAATTTAGTGTGAATTAAAAAAACCCCAAACAACAAAAATTGTGTTATAGCCTACTGCTGTTGTTAGCTACTGCCAATAGGATACGTTGTCCATCATCACCTTGTGCCTACCTATCCAACAGCAGAGCAGTAGTTCCAGCCACTGCCTGAGACGAGACACTCTTCTATGAAGACCTCCTCTGTCTCCAGACTAAACTGCATTTCCTCATGCAAAATCTTTGGCCAGTATGTGCCTTAAGTGGTACACTTAGTTGGTCCTAGAGAAAGAAAAAGCCTGCCTGCCTCTGAATAAAGCAGAGATGTGCCCTAAGTGACAGGAGTGAACACAGTTAAAGGAAAAATGCAAACATCAGTGTTTCATGCTGAACTTTTATTTTAATGTTATGCAACTGCATAAGTATAAATAACCGTATTCAATATACAACAATTATGACATCCATAAAGAGTTTCTCAGAGAAAATAAGACTGCAAACACTTACTTTATTGCACAGACCCTAACAATTTTTCTTTTTTTTTTTTTTTTTTTTTCTTTTTTTTTGGTAAGCTGAGGAAACTACAGCAGGATGTCTACTAAAGAACACATCAGATCTACAATCACATAAAGACTGACCAAGCAGAACACAGGCAGGAGGATCTCTAACAGCTCACCAATAAGGTAAACACCAACAAACACGTACTACGTAACACAAGCTTAAGCACTGTTACACTTCCAAAATGCAAAGAACTTGTCAGAAGTGATAATGAACTATACAAAATATCCATAAAGGTATACTGTAAACAAATAGCTAAATGTGCTTTAAAGGAAACAAGAGGATAGTTGAAAAAACGCAGAAGACTGTAAACTAGGAAATACCTCCCAGATAGAAATGTTATTTTGAAGTGCATTAGCGTTCATTTGTAGTAACTGCCAAAGCACAGGTGAACTGTAAATGTCGAGACCATTTTATCTTTAAAACTGCTCAAAAATATTATCCATTGTTCACTAGCTCCTCTGTGAAAGCATCAAAGGCAGTATGAATGTTCTAGTGCCACATGAAAAAATCAGGATTTGTTTATGATAGTATCTCTCCATGACAGGTTTGTTGTAATCCAACTCAACTAATCAGTGTAACAAGGTTTTCACTAGAAGGAAATGAATTCTGCACACTGTCAGTTATCATACAAACCTCCAAGTCAAGATTACACTGTGCTTTTATGAACAATTTTCTATCTTTTGAGACAGAAAGACAATCTGTAAGCCCTGAATGAAATAGGTAGGGTCCTAGCTCTACTGTGTGTACATATAACAGAAATAAGCATAACCAACATTCTATTGATCCCCATCATTAAAAAACAGGCACCTGCAAGGCTATTTTGTAGTGCTTCTGTACATGTTTCAAATTTTGCCTTTCATCAAAGAAACTAAATACCTCCACACTAAAATGATCAAAGTCTACATGTTCCACAGTATACAAAGTTTAAATAAGGCTTAGCAAAAGTAAAAAGACAGTCACATTCTAGCACCAAATAGCTCCAACAGGTTCCTTTGTTACAAAATGCTTCTTTTATAATTACAGTATTTACTTTTTTGCATACAAATAAAAAGATTATGTTATGAAATGTATGGAGCTACTCAATGCATTTAGAAATGAATGTGAAACCCAGAATTACTTGCTAAAAACAGCAAGATAAGTCTACAACATAAGGCCCCAGCTATGTATTACAATGTATCAGATGTCCTGAACATTTGGGAAGATAGGATACTGAAACTGCTTTTTTTTCCTTTTTACCTTAACTTGTCATAAAATAGAAAAAAGCTACGGCTGTATGAAACTAATTATGCAGACCTATGTACTATGATAATATGTACTATCTAAATGTATTAAAAAACAGGGATGAACATACTAGTACTGCAAGTCATGTGCTTATACTTGTGCCTCACAATGTAAGGGCCTGAATTTAAAAAAGCTCAAGGAACTCAAGAGAGAATTGCAGCAAAAAACTAAGCACACAGTGTGTGCTTCAGAGTCTCAGCCTTGTCCGAGGTGAAAGTCACAGAACACACTCCCAGCAGACAAGATGAGAACCGCCATTTCACCAGAGAACATGACTCCTGCTGGGACGCCCTGATAAGCAAGCGGCCCTCCCGCAGCTTTAACAACACCTACTCTAAGAGATAGGCTTTGTGTGGCAGGGAGATGCAGTTAGGTCTTGTGTTAGATCTGGTGAAGCAGTCAGCCAGGTACAGTACTATCAAAATTGGATTATTAAAAATACAAGTAAAAACTCACAATAAGTCACTATATTTATTCTGTACTACTATTTTTTTAACCTCTATCTAGGATTTTAGTAAGTAAAAATGTGGCCTATTTTTGTTTTCCTGTCAGACCAATACTTGTGCATGTCCACACCAGATCTGAGTTTCAATAATTTGGTTTCATTATTTGAGTATGGCAAACAAGTGGCAAAGCAACTATGTTAAAAAAGGGGAGAGTAAACAACGCAACCAACAGCAAACTACATATGCTACATTCAAACCTCAAACACATCACTAACTATTTACAGAGGAAATATCTTCTTCAACAGCTCTCAGCTGTAAAGGTTATTTTTGTACAAATACTATATGGTAACAGTTTTACCGGTTACAGTTAGGAAGGCATTTTGAAAAAAAAGTCCTCTATATATCCCCGTCCTCTTTTTTCAGTGACATGAAAGCTTTGTTGCACAAAGACAAGACACAGTGCTGGTTTAAAGGCAGTCCAATATATTGACATTATTTCAGCTAGTCTTGAATTCTCACTTGTCAGGTCTTACAGTTAACAGGATTTTTTGGAAGGACTGCTCCGTGAAGCTTCCTTTCCTCGTCGCTGACGAGCTGAGTCTTTGTCATCAGAAAGTGCGCTAGGGCGGTCAGGTGTGGTTGCTGACCTGGATAAATCTTTACCTACATTCTGTTTTCTTGAAGCAGACTGCTGAGCCTGAATGGCATCTTTTCCCTTTACATCCACAGTGTTAACAAAAAAAGACTTTTCTTGATTTCCAGGTTTCCCTCCAAGATTTGAAGCAGGGTGGTGGGCTTCTACTACAACAGCAGCACTGTGCAAGGCCATCAGTGAAACACTTTTAGTAATTTCTGCCTGACTGCTCCCTGTGGCAGAGGTGCTTTTCTTATTTATTTCCTTGCAGGCTGCAGAAAGCTCTGGTGAGCCTGCTTTAACCTTTGCTGAAGATGCATCACTCTTTGCTGAAGACAAAACAGGTAATTCTTGCCTACATTCAGAAAAATTGGCTGAACAAATCGGCAGTTTTCCTGGTGTTGCAGCCACACGACAAGAACTCTGCCCACCAGCAGCTGACAAATGTTTTACTGCAATCTGCTTGTTTGCATCCTCTGGCTGTTTTTGATTAACTTGTCCTTTCCCTTTTGAATCTTGAGAGCTTTTACTACTTGTTGCCACTTTTTCTGCTCCTTTCCCTCTGACATTGCTGTTTGCAAGGCAAAGGCTAGGCTCTACTTTGCCACTGTCGAGCTGAACATAAAGTGCGTCAGTGCATACTTTTGCTTCCGGTCTTTTGTCTGCAGAGATCTTCTCATTACTAGGACTTCTGTCTGCCTGTTTGTTTAGCAAGAGACAGTCTTTCACAGTGGAAAACTCTGGAGACATCGTTTGTTTTTCACTGAGGTGAAATTGCTTTTGATCAGCAGATTCCCCCAAGCCTGCTGGTTCTTGCCTCTGCGTCTGCTTAGAACTCTCTGGGCCTGCTGGTACCAGGCTGACAGCAGAGGATTTGGGTTTGGTGTCAGGAGTGATGCTGCTCATTTGGAGGGTGGCTACTGAGCCATGCTCCAAACTCACAGGCCTTTCAGCCTGCACATGCTCACTGCCCATTTTTCTAAAAGAGCCTGAAACAGAAGAAGGGGGATCCAGTACATTTTTACTGGCATGTTTCCCATCTTTCCGGGAGCTGGTAGACACCTGAATAGGAGTTTCTTTTTCTTTTACAGTTGGAGTGCATGGTTTTTGTAACAAAGGCTGTTTATCCAAGTACTTAGACTTAGAAGAACTCATATCAGAGACTGGCCTGTGTTTATTGCTGCAGCTTTCCACACAGGTGGCAGCATGCTTCACGTGTTCCTGAACACCTTCGTGAACATCTACAGCACAGTTTCTGCTTACGGTGTCTCTCACAGCAGGGGAGCCTGAAATGTTAAGCTGCTGCCGAGGAACTTGGTTGGAATGCTCTCTCTCAGTAGTCTGAAGCTTTATGTCAGTGAGCTGTTTCTGATCTTTCTTTCCTAAACCTTTGGCATTGTCCTTCTGTGCAGAGGAAACTGGCGCAGACTTCTCATTTTTAGGATCACAATCTGTTGAGGGTTGCATGGGCCGTTTGGATGGAAGACCTTCACTCTTTGACTCTGTAACAACTTTCTTTGACTCACTGAGAACTTTCTGCTTGGTTATGTCCCTTTCCACAAAACTAGCAGCAACACTGCTGTCATCTTTACCTAGCTGTTTCAGTGATTCTCTGCCATCCTTAGGTTGTGCCCTGGGGACAGCTGCCTGCGTTCTTCCTTGCATCTGAGGAGGAATAGCAAAATCAGCAGAAGTTTTTTCATTGCTTTTGCAGTAGCTCGTTACAAGCACATCCGAGACAGATACCTTCAGAGATGGCTCCCTAATCACTTCCACCTTTGCAGGGATAGGTTCACAACCTCTCTGGGCAACTGGCTGTTTGGCAGGCAACTCCATTTGCATTTGCTTCTCTCTTCCTACAGCTTTTTCAGGAGTGCTTTGGACAGCAGAAAGTTTGGAGTATGTTTGAGTAGTTTTAACACTCTGAATAACACAAGACTTTGCCTCCACTGAATTGTCCTTCTGTTTTGAAGGGGAGGTGTCTTTCTTCTGAACAGTTTCAATAACAGAAATATTGCCTTTAACAGCTGGACTAGAAAGCTTTTTCTCTGTCACTACTTGGGCAGGCACAGGGATAACTGGTGGATTTGGAGAACTCTTGCTTGTTTGCAGAACTGAAGGTTCTGATAGGTTGACTTTGACAGATTTTGAAAAGCTTAGCAACTGCTCTTTCTGACAAGCCAGGTCTGCCTTCCCACCACTCCCTTGTGGTGCTGAGGGTTTAGGAGATCCTGCATCACTGCTGATGCTCTGTCCTTCTGGCAGCATGCACAAAGGCAATTCGGTCTTCGAAGCCTGTGGCCCAGAAAGTAAGGCAATGTCTAGTGTGCCTTCTATTGGCTTCAAACAGGAAACAGACCTCCCATCAAGTTTATATTCTGATGGACTTTTTCTGACAGAAGCCTCAGTGGAAATCAGGGATGATTTTTCCACACTTACGTCTGCTCGGCCATTCAAGGTCTTGAGAGGAACAAACGAAACTGAGTTAATCTGAGCAGCATGTGCACTACTGACAAATGCTCTACCATCAGCAACTGCAGTGGAATCCTGCTGCATGTTTATGGGTCTGCCTGTATTAAGTTGAAGGCATTCATGAACATTCGATGTCAATTTGGGTTTTAGCACTGGACAGACACTGTCATCTTTTTCTTCAATGGACATTTTCTTTCTAAGATAATCAATATTTGCAAGTTTACCATCTAATCTTTCAAATTTGACAAATTCTTTTGCCGGTACATTCTTCTCTGTGTTTTCTCCCTTTCCATTTAGCATCCTGTCAGAAGACTGAGGTAGCGCATCTTGCAGTGTACATGGAGGAGAAATTCTTTTGAAGTCGTAAGAAATATGACTGAGTTCATTAGGGGGAGGCCCATGACACAACATTTGTCCATCTAAAGTAACACCATCATTCGATCTCAAGTTTGCATTCTTTTGAAGGGTGTCTTTGAGTATGCCTCCAGCTGACTCAGTCTCCAAAGCAACAATTTTTGTTTCAAACTGATTTGATTTTTCTAATACCTTCTGAAATGCTTTTTTGTCTCTTTCTTCCAGTCTTAAGGTATTGGGATTTTCTGGTTCACTGCTAGGTTCATATACAGCAGCATTTGTTTTTTCAGCAAAATCTTGCTTTTTCATAACTATCTTGACCTTCAGCTTCTCTCTGTCTAGCTCATCAATGGATTCTTGCCTACCTAATTTTCGAGAGACTGGTCGTTTCAAGCAGCCCTGCTCTGCAGGCCTGACTCGTGTGAGTGATGGCACATCACATACATTCTCCTCCAAGCTCTGAAGAGTTACTTCCCTTTGGGACAATTCTTTATTCACTTCTTCCTGGGTCACTTCCAGACTGTGTTTTCGCGAACATAAGTGTTTCTTATCACTGCCGTAAGAAGGTGCAAGTTTCTCTTCAGACTGGACTCTCTTTAGTAGTGGAGATCTTGGTGGCTCTGCACTTTTTGGCCTAACAATATGCCTTACAATAGTTGGAGGGGAGTGCATTTTGCTAGGAAAAGATTGAGCTATTTTTGTATTTCCAATCGAGTGTCCTAGCAATGGTGATGGAGATCGCTGAGGGGATGTTGGCTGAGGTGTTGGAGAAGGTGTCCGTGCTAGAGGAGAGAGAGGAATGCTGCCAGCTGATTTGCGTCTTCCCGATCTGTATCTTTGCCCACCAAGCTTTGGACCCAAGCCATGAAGAGTGCTGGGTCTTATGTGTCCTGAACCAGCTGGCGAGTTGGGAGCACTTGAACTAGGGGAGCTACTCTGGGAAGAGTTAGTACCTACAAAAAGAACAAACAAACCAAGCAAACATAAGATTAAGAAGATTTTTTTGTATCTTGCCTAAATGCTCAGTGAAACACAGAACTTTCATTAGTCCAGAAGGCCTACGTGCCATCTGCTGCCACAGTGTTCCAAAATTTGGAAGGTTTTGAGTGACTGGGCTGTAACCCCTCATCATTCCAGTTACACTGTTATTTCTTCCTTCCCCCTCTGTTCCTTCTCATGCCCTCTAAGTTATCATTTCCTTCCATTTAAATAGAATAGATAATGCTTTCTGCCACTTCAAAGTAGCGATCAAGGCTTTCCAAATAATTTACTTTTGCCAAGGGATTGTACAACAGCAGTCACTTTCAGTACACACTAAAATCGTGACAGAAATAAAACAAGAAAAAGGGGTAGGCTTTTAGCAGCCAGGAAAATAAGCATTTCAGCATCCAGCCAATCTTTTCAGCAATAAATCTGCATTCCTGAGTGCCCATGCTAGTTCCATTATGTAGCAATTTTTTCCTCAGTTTCATTCTTTTATCACTCAGCCTCTCCTAGGCAAGATTCTACCTTTTACTCCAAACTTGGATTGTTTATTACTCAACTTACAGCCATTGGCCTTGGATTTAAACTCGGGGACAAACCTAGCATTTTCCTTTTAGGTACTCCTGTATCATGAAAACACCTTTGATTTTGCATCAGGAATCTTCTTCCCTTTTCCAGACAGAAACCAGCTGGGCAATGATTACCCTTGTCAGAGCTGACTACTCTTAGCAGAGTGTAACAGACCTGGGAGGCTCACAGAAAGTAGAATACACTTCGAGTCCTTTTCCTCTGCTCTTCACTCCTTCATACTCACCAGATGGAAAATCAGGAGTAGAGCGGTAGCTTGGGGTAGGTGATCTAGGAGATAAGCTGTGAGTTGGAGACCCAGGCAAGCTCTCCCCTGATGAAAGTGATCGGTTCAGGCAGGAGAAACTTCTGCTCGTGTGAAGAAGAGGAGAGGGTTGCTTGGCCAGCTTTTTAAAGAGAGATCTTCTCCTAGAGCAAGAAGAAGTAAGGATCTATAGAAGATACTATTACCACAGGCAAAACTCTTGCAAGTAGTTGCTTCCTGCTCCCATTACCCTCAGAAAAGCAAATATTGAATCTACGTTTACATAAGAAAGCACACTGCAGTGTGTGAAGTTTAGAAAATATCCCAATTTTCTAATCGGTGGGATAGGTATTATAACTAAATGTATCTGTACTAAAATTCGCTTGTTGTTATTTCAGATGAATGGTTAGCTCCTTATGAGTATAAACCTTAATTTTCTGAATTTAAAAGCCAACCAAAACTGAAAGAGTATCTATAAAGTACTAGTGATGTATTTACAAAATACACATAAATTTACTGTCAAACTAAAAATGTCCATAAACTTAGCACTAGGAAGTTTCATCAAACAAATATAAAGAGATATACTTAAATGAAATTAAGATGCAGTCTCAGTTATTCTTCTCCATATCTATGTGTGTGCCATATAAAATTTTTAGGGGTTATTTTAACAGATCTAGTTTAGGCAAAACAGGATTGGAAGGACATGCTGCAGGCATAGATCACACAGAAAAAGGTACAAAGATGTAGAAGACGAGAGAGAGAGCTGTATTAATTTCATATTTTAAATAAATTGCTATGTATATACGCACATATAAGCAAACAACATTCATCATGAAACAAAAGGATTACTCACCTCTCTAAACTCTCCTTCTTCTTGGTTTTCTTACTGCGCCTGACCATTCGGCTCCTGTAGCTGTTTCGCCTGGCAGGTCCTGTCTTGATGGAAGTGTTTTCAAATGGGGTTGTTGTTACCGAGACTTTGTTACCACTCTGCCAAAACAGAGGAAAAGCCTTTAAGCATGAATAATACAAAACGACTTTGCCTTATGCCATGATATGTTAATGCCACAAGACAGGACTCCGGCACCAGAGTAAGAGTTGTCAGTGTAGGGAGCCCTCTGCAGATGTTGCTAATTTATGTCAGATAAACAATGACTGGAAAATTCTCAAATTTTGCCAGATTTCCTAAACTTCCTACATTCCAGCCTCAGGACAAACAGAAATTCCAATAATTGTGGCTAGACAGTAGGAAATCAAGGACTGACCAAGACAGCAATTTTCAAGATGAAAGCTTCTAGAGAAACATCCTATTTTCCCACAAAGAACAGCTGTCACTGAACAGTGGTCCATTCACTGGCCATTCATATCTCAGGATACCAACTGTTACAATGACGAAATGGAGAAGAAAACATGATCTTTATATGTTATTCTTTTATCTTGTTCAAAAGACATAAAAAACATAATTAAGTTAAGCCTTTTCAGGACTGCTTGCATGAATGGATGACTCAAATAAAAAGAAATGGAATTATCTGTATTATGTTTCAAAAATCTACACATCCTGCCCAGCACTGTATACCACTACAGAGAACTTCTTTCCAAAAGAATTCAAATAGCCCAAATTAATTTATGATACAGCACATTTCCCCATTACTTCATTGCTTTCTAAGCATCTTTTGTAACTGACTACTCCCTTTGACAGGCAAAGCTCTGCATGTAACACCATAAATTGTTAATAACATAGGAAGTAAATACACAGCTGTCTAAAATAATTATGACCTATGTTAGTCTGTGCTGAGAAGATTAAATAAGAACTGTAATATGATAAGCTACAGCAAAAAGCTAATACACTAGCATTTTTGTTAAAAAGTTGGGGTTTTTTTTGTTTGTTTTTAAGGAAAAATATAAGTATAATTTTCTAATAGAATAGACCTTGAAAAACTCTAGAAGAAAAAAAATGGAATTGATTATTCATAAAAGTCCAACTGCAGGAAAAGAACTTAATTAAGCAAAGAAGCTCTGTAGGACATTTCTTGCTATATACGAGACAAAAACATTTTGGGCCTTAAGATTATGAAAGGCAAGTTCCTGTATAGTAGACAAGAAAATACTTCATATTCTTTGTTTCCACTTTTCCTCATTGATTTTACTTTAGAAGGAGAAAATGAGAAGTAGCATCATCATCAAAAGCCTGAATTACCTGATGAAGATGGGGGAATTCAAGAAAGTACTTGAAAATTTCAGATTTTTTGAGAGATAAGAGATCTCTTTATGTTAGCGCCTTGAATGTACTTCAGCTACCTTAGCAGTGACAGTTCAGTGCAGAGAAACTAAAATCATAGCAGGATATATGAAGTCATTGACCTTTCTCCAGATCTGTGCAACAGTAGCTTAGAGTTTGGACTCTTAACAACAAAATCTGATAACTAATATCTGGAGGAAATAAACATAACCCCTCAATCCTTAGTGAAAACAGCAAGTGCTTTTGAATTCCAGTTGTCTAAAAGTTACCTTTAACAACAACTCAATGACTTCTGTATGAACAAGACCATGCACTGGCTCTCCGTTGATATGAGTAATCAGGTCTCCAGCTTTTAAACCTGCTTGGTAAGCTGCACCTCCTTCTTCCACATTCTGAAAATCAGAAACAAGGAGAATATATACAAAAGAGATTCTTGTTTAACCTTCACACTTTCAAGAGCAGGCTTTGTTTAATGAACTTCTTCTATAACACCAGTTTGCAATGAAAAAAACTTACATATATTAAGTTATAAAAAGGAAGAAAATAAGAAAAATCAGACCAGCCATTTCACCATCAACTATTTACTCAAACTTTGTACTTACAAGTGGCCTGAAATGGTTTCAAAGCTCACTGAAACACTGCTTGTTGCCACTGGTATTAAGTAAGCTCTGTATAGCAGGGCAGTTTTCACGCATGATAAAGAAGGGGTGATTCACTCCCCATAGGAAAATTTCATAATTGAATGAAGATTTTTAGTATCCACCAGAGAAATAACGATGTAATTAAGGCAGTCGTCACAGGCAGTATCTAATCATGACAAAAATCTTTAACTTCACCATATAGTTCAGGATTATTTTCATTTTGTTCAAATTCACCAGGCTGTGCATTAGAGGGAACAATGCAGCAAAAAGGTGATGAAGGATCAAACCAAACTGAATTGCAAATTATTTTGAAAATGTCTTAAGTAATTTATTAAATTTAAAATGAGCTTTTGAATAATTTTAAGTCATGCAGCCACCATTGAAGCTTACAGTGTTTACAGAGCTAAAAAAAACAAACCAAACCAAAACCCAAACCTAGTGTTTTGCAAAAAAGCTAAGGTTTCACTTTTACTGCAGTGTACCATTTTTTCCCTTCCTTCCACTGATGCAATGCTACATTTGTGGCAAGAAATCCAATTTTTTAACTTATTCCATTTTCTATCAAAGGTACTCCATTCTCCAGGTTCAATGTTATTGACAGATTAATAGGTCTTAAAGGTAAACAATATGAATGAAAAATGACTAATACAATACCACATCAATAGCATTGCTACTTCAAAGCCTACAACACATATTTAAAACCAAGTACTGTAAAAAACTTCAAAGCTTTTGGTATATTTGTAATCAATTTTTCAAAATTATTTTAAGGTAGTTGAAATATTTCAGTTTATACACACACACACAATATTTATGTACATATAATACATAAATTTTATAAAATATATATTTTGTTATCAGCTTCAATTATAAAATAAATACAAATAAATATATATTTACATAAATATATATTTATTTTACAATTAAGGAGGTTGACAACCAATGAAATGCAAGAACTGCTATCTCTTCCTTTAGACTGTCTCCCACTTTGTTCAAATCAGTAGTGAATGAAGGATAAAAAATAAATGATTTATTCAAGACAGTCTTTTTCCTGTGACTGAGAATCCTCAAAGGCATCCACAATTCGAAATGATTTGCACATTTACAAATTACACAAAAGAAAGTCAGCGCTTGAAATCAGCCTACTTGTGTCTAGTAAAATAATGCTGACTTTCACGAATCCCTTAATTGACGCAGTTTTATAAATTCCACGTATATTTCAACAATTTCTGTTTACAACCTCTTAGTTTTTCAGCTCCTGCCCTTAATCAAAGAGGGGCTGCACCAAACCTTTGGTTTTCTAAGCCACAGTACTCTGAACTTAAGACACCACTATTCACAATTGTCAAACTTGCCAAAAGTGGAACTGACTCATGCAGAAGGTCAACATCATATGTAGGTACCACTTCTGCCAAAGGAGGTTTGTGGTGTCCCTACAGCCAACACTGGTCTTGTGTACAGGCACGAATTTCATTTTAAAAAAACTGCTTGGTACAACATTGTTTGGTACAGTTACTGTCAACAAACAGACACCACAGGTACAAAAATCAAGAGCAAATACATTTTTACAGTTTTCTGTGGCTGTATATAAACAACAACAACAAAAAAACCTATTATCTTACCCAAACAATATGATGCACAGTGTAGATATCGCTGTCACCCACATAAACCCTGATTGCTCGGATGGTGAAGCCGTATTTTTTCCCTGAACTGTGAATTACTATTGGCTGATGAGGACTTGCAGCAGCAATCGACGAATCACGGCTGGGAGATGAATCTCGGGAGGATGAAGGATCAGATGACAGGGAATGAGGAGACATAGGACTTCCCAAAGGAGAAACACCAAACACATCTGGAAGAAAAAAAATCTGCTTATTAAAGAGTACATTCTGACCACACACAAATACAGACACAGAAAAGGGACTCTGCTTAGTTTTATGACATCTTTGTGTCAAAATACATTATCGTCTTTGCATAAACACTCTCTCCTCCTCAATCGTTGTGTATCTTAGTGAATGAGAAGTTTAACCAACAACTGTATCTTGGAACTAAATTTCTTTCCCAAAAATATAGCATAAAGTGTGTATTTTAATGCAAGGTTTAACTTGTTAGATGTAGACTGCTTCTTCCTTTTAGAAAGAACAATACTCAGCCTATTCCTAACAAACACTCATGAAAAGAAAATCAGAGTTTGGTAGCAAATGTTATTGTGAGTAAACCCAAAACCATCCCCCAAAATCATCCAGCAGTGCTAAACAAAGCACTGCTTGTTTTTTTTTATTTCAGTTTTATGTAGATACAGATTAAAGGCTACTGTAATTAAACCACAGTATCTAGTTGGTACATACACAGGACAGGAACTCAATGCTTGTACCAAGCCTTCAATTCTACATTCTGCTATATCATATAAGACCATAAGAACTTCTTGCAACAACAATATTAATTACAGCTTTGTTTTATTACATTGTTTTGAAAGTACTATGTGCTCAGACTTGTGCACGTGTAAACACAATTGCAACAGCATAAAACACACTTCGGTGACTGTAACAGGACGACATCTCTGAAAGGAATGCAGCCCACAAAGATTCCAGGTTTGGTGTCTGTGCCAAGCCATATCATGCAAGGGTAGATATGCTCTGACAGCAGAGGTGCTACTCCCTGGATGTGAGCCACCAGAGGCTCTCAAAGATTGGTATCACTGGGTTAATGCTGAAATCCCACAGAACAGCCAAGCCCCAGGGAGGGCTGTCACTGTCACCCTCTGGCTCTGAAAAATGCCCAGATCCCCCACCCTCTGCAGCACCTGGGACAAGTCCTGTGACTCTTTCCTACATGACCCAGGTCAAGAACACTGGCCATCTGTTGCTGTAGTTAATTTTATGGATAAAGAGGAATAAGATCAGGTTTTTGGACAGAGGTTAGGTACAACTAACATTTTTGGTCGATACAATGATAACATTTTTAGGTGTAGGAAAAGCTAAGTTTGGATTTTACAGAACTATGCAGAGATGTAACTGAAAAAAACCCATAGTTTAATGAGTACAGTAACTCAGTCTACATCATCTTTGAACTCAGTGATTCTTAGTCAACAGCTGTGAAAGAACTACTAGAATACAAACTGATTAATAACTCTGAGTGCTACTTGGCTGTCTAATTACCTCTGTGTGTATCATGCTCCTGCGATAGCTAATCTCAATAATTAACATGCACTACAAGCCTTCTACAAGCAGAAAAAAAATAACCATGGTGCTAACTGTTACAGGAGTACACAAAAAACCGCACAACATTTGGGAGAGATATATTATTTAGAAGAAAGAATCTATACAAGGAACAAGCCTAGAGTGTTCGCAAGCTACTTGCAGTTTTCAGCGTCAACACTGTCGTGAACAGGTTGAGCACACAGTCACTATCTTTCTCATTGTAAAAACAAAGTAATCCTCCTATCTTTCATGCATTTTGCAAGAATGATCATTCATATTTGGACAGCAACACAGAAATGCTAAGTATTCTTTTCATCATTACCTAGTTGCCCTCATTCAAGCAGGGGCAAAATATTCCTCTTTAACTGGGAAGTAACATTTTCCTCTTGACTTATCTCATTAAAAAAATCCTCATGGTTAGCTGCTGGAATTGCAAGTACTGCATAGGAAGCCTATGCTGTTCTTCAAACTGTATGGTGAAGAAGGGTATAAAAACATGAGGTGAATGAGAAATTCCTGCAGTAACAGGGAATCAGATGGGCTTTTCACCTCTCCAAGGTCTCCAAAACACACGTGCAATAGCACTGTGTTTGCTCTCCAAGGTATTAAGGAGCATGCAGGGCACATGTGCTCTACCACCCAGAGACAGCTGAAGTCTTAAGAGGAGAGCTAGAACCAACTCTTCAACCCTGCGTACAATTCTCCAGTAGCCTGATGACTCAAAGAAACCCGCTAAAGTTACTGTCAAAGCTACCTTTGAACAAAAGGAGCAAGTGGAGGGTTATGTTATCAGACCAGCAGATACCTAAAATAGAATACCTAAGGTCTAAAAACAGCATGTGGCCAGTGTGCAAAGCTGAGATGTAATCCCACTTTTGGAAAAAAAAAAATCTTTCAAAGTTAGAGAAATTCGGACTTTGATTCTGAACCATTAAAAAGCAAAGCACCAATGCTTCACCTGGAAACACCCAATACTACTGTTATACTTCCACTTACAGCAATATTTCTGGCTTCAAATTTTGAGCACTCTATGTCAATGAGGTGCAAAGAGGAGCCTTCATGCTATTTCTACTTCTGTGAAAACTCTCTCCAGCTTGTCACCTTTCCTCATGGGAGACAGGAGAGAACTAGTCAGTCTGAACATTCTGCTGTAACAAACAAGCTATTCTTGGAGCTGTATGTAGTGAGCTACTTAAAACTTAAGCTACACCCTTATTGTAGGCTGGGGCAAAGATTTAAACCTGCATCCTGCTGTGCATGCACATGGTTGAACACAAAGCAGTCACTACCAAGCTATGTTTTTGCCTGTCAGAGAAGGTCACTTAGCTGTAATGTGACCATTGTAATTTGCTGACAAGATCGGACCATCTAGTAATGCACATGAACAAGAGAAACAAAGCGTGACATGGAATCCATTCTGGACTATCCAAAAGCTTCTATTTACATCATAAACCATCAAGTATGCACAAACCATAATATTTCAAACAAAAATATTTATCTCTACCTCCTGGGATCATGAGGGACAAAGCACTTGCAGAAAGGGACTTTGTGACTTTTCCAGAGATCTTCTTTTTCTCCGTGCTTTCTAATCGCTGACGAGCCATGTGAGCTGCAACTTCACTGGGTGGCTTTGAGGAGTTATCTGTACTGTCCACACTCTCACTTCTTCCATTTATCTGATCTAAGTGCTCTGAGAAACTGCCAACTGTACAAAGAAGGGATAAACACATTGAGGGAAAACTGGGGGTCAAGGAGGGGAAACAGTACACTTTTGAGAGCAGAATTTTTCTTTCTGTTAGCAAGTTCATGAAACAACATAACAGAAACCCAAGTAATTCTTCCAGGCTTACAGAATGCATAAAGGTTAACAGAATGAACTGAAATAAGTTTCTTGTAGTCACTAACTTAAGTAAAGTAAGAGAGAAAAGCTGAAGCAAATCTGGTATCTCCATATACAGCACTCACCATAGAGAACTTAACCATGCATTTATTTTTCATGTGAATTCTTCCTAAAGTAAATGAAAGGCTCCAATCCTACAAAGGTTGCTATCAGCTTAACAACTCTTCCAAAATCATTAAAACACTAAGTATAATTTTATTTTTAATTATTATATTTTCCTTTTATTCTCTGGGTGGTTTTCTACCACACAGTAGAAAGATACCTATCACCACAAAACTCAGTACTACAACAACCACATTGGCACTACTCTATTGCACATAATAAACTTCCACAATATGGAACAGAAGAAGGACAGCAACATTTCAAACAATTAAAAAGAACCATAAAGGCCTGGTGTCACATGGACAACCTTCAAGTGAGTTCTTAAAAAATTCAAAGATGTCACAGGAAAGTTGTATGCATCAAAGGTAGTTTGCCTATTTAAAGACATAGCAGTACTTCCTAATATTTTTCTTAAGATCGCAGAAGAACAAAATTATTCATAAGTGTAATTGGTAAGTAATAGAAGAGCATCAGATGCTTTGAGTTATCACTGTGACTGCTGTTCTAATGCCAACACTGTAATATGGGACCAGGGGAAGCGGGCAAGAGTCGGGATACAGCACAGTCAAGGTTTTAGACAAGCTGAATGAGCCTGAGGAAATATATTTTCTCAGAAATGGAGAGGAGGAAGGGGGAGTAAAATGCAGACCACAAGGAAATCAGGAGTACGAGAACAGAACAAAGTATCTTGAGAAAAGTCAGTGAGGTGCAAAAGAGAAATAAGCTGAAGGCAAGTAAATGTGGGGAGAAAGTAACTAGAACCTATATATAGACAATCGTGAGACCAGTAAGGCTTAAATCTGTGTTAAGTATCAGGTCTTCCAACAGTTATACAAAACACTCCCCTGAAAGTACACAATCAGCAAGATACCAGGGCCTGGATTCTACTGAAATGCACACAAACACTTGTGCTGGGAGAAGGATGCATAAATGAAATACATTATTTAAGCAGGGAATGGTTTTCAACACTCATTCCTAAATTCCTAATGACAAAAGTGACTTCTACAAGTCAAAGACAACTCTGCCAATTCTGAAGGGTGTACACCATTGAGATGACAAGTAAAAAACACACAATGGTGCAGCACAGCTATAGAAAACAATAATACAGATCAGCTGGAATGCCTTCAGGATGAGCAACTAAAAAGATCACTAACTTCAGCAAGGGAAGATATAAAAATAGTCCTTTAAGTGCTCAAGGGATCTCAGACTCCCTTTTTCTAGAGGATCCAGAAGGATCTGCAAAGGCTCTATGTTGAAGTCACTGCTTTAATCACTTGCCTAGCAGCCCTTCAGTCAGTGAGGGGACACCAAATGTAGGCATTTCCAAAAACATTTACACTTTCTCATACATATTTTCATGTCAGTTTATTAGTCTGGACGTAAGCCCAAACCAGGCCTCTCTTGGGAGCTTTTTTCTTTAAGCACTTCTGAAATACAGAATTTCTAAATCCATGAATGTTACTCCTAAACAAAGGAGGCCAACAACTGATTATAATGTCATCAGTCAAGAGATCCACTGTGAATTACCTGATAGTGTGGAGCTGCTGATTGTACTTGCTGGAGTGGTTACTTCAGGTTCATCTTGCATTATTTCCTCACTCGCAAACGCAGGCTTTTCCTGTTCCTCCCGGGGTTCCACTAAGCCAGTGGAATCACCGTGTTCTCCTTCAGCTGATATGGCCAACTTTGGAAGCAAACCAGAACTGTGTCGCTGTCTGCTACTCTCAGTGTCAGAGGAAACAGATGTAGATACTTGTCTGCATTAAAAATAAGCAAACTCTCATGCAGTTATTGAAATGAGGAGGTCTCCTACCTAGCAAGCAGGACATGGACCATTTCCAGCACCTCCTTCTACTTACATTTCAGAATATTCTGAACTCCAGCTTAAAGATTCCACAGAAGGCAACGTTACACTTTTTGTTTTATCTCCTGCATCTTCCTTTTCCTCACCTTGTGTTTGAGTGACTCGATCTATGCTACTAAAAACCTGTTACAGACAAAAAGAAACAAACAAACCCAACTCATTACTGACATTTGATACGAAAAGATATGCAGGAAAGCACATTTCAGGTTATACACTGCATGTTCTAAATGCTTATACAGTACTTCAGAGCGCAAACTTCAAACTTATTGAGCCTCTTTCAATTTCCAAGAGTTTGTGTTCTCCAAATGCTTTCCTGTTTTGCTTTGGAGAATTCATGTACAAGGTCATGAACAACATCTCTTCTTATTACAAATTCATCAGCTTTCTTCCTATTTCACTGTGTGAATCAAGAGAGTACAAACAAAATCCACAGCCTTGGAATCTCTAGGTCACAGGATCAATGTACATCCTGGATTAATTAACAACCATATAGCCATAGCCAATCAAGGCAAAAAAAGCCCCAACCCTAAGATACTGACTTAGTATCTACCCGTCATGTGTGGAAAGCAGAAAAATGAACCTGAATTGATTCTGAAGTTAAGAATAAATTACTTGGCTAAAGGATTTAGAAAAAAAAAAAATTCTGATCATTGGAAGTCTGTTGTTTGCTTAGCTGACAAATAACACTCAGAAATTGTCAGCTGCAGATTCTACATCCTAAGAGGCACAGCTAGAGACCCAATGACATAATGACATAAACAAACAAAACTATTACTGTGGTACAGAGCTTTCAAAAGGACAGAAGTTCACAGAAACACAGAATGAGGTTGGAAGGGACCTCTGTGAGTCATGTTGTCCAACCCCCCCTGCTCAAGCAGAGTCATCTAGAGCTGGCTGCCCAGGACTGTGTCCACACAGCTTTTGGAGATCTCCAAGGTTGGAGGCTCCACAACCTGTCTGGACAACCTGTGCCAGTGCTCGAACACCCTCACAGTAAGAAAGTGTTTCCTTATCTTCAGACAGAACTTCCTGCGTTTCAGTTCGTGTCCACTGCCTCTTGTCCAAGCTATCTCCAAAGAGACTGCATCATTTACCATTATGTGAATTCAAAACATTCCAACAAGTCAAAATAAGGAGTTTACACAGAAAGGATAACACAGTTCCTGTGTCTGCTCTTCCATGCTACCACAGATACAATACTTATGTGGTACTGCAGAGCCAGCATAAAATCCAACAATTACTTAAAGCATAACGCAAGATAAATGAGATACAAACACAGACTTTCCAAATAACTTTGAATAGTTCCTCAACTAGGTTAAAGAAACTTTTAAAATAGAAAGCTTTTGAAAAATCGCTGCTGGATACTATGTTAAGACTAAAAGCACGCTTGTTAGACATTCCACTTCCATTATTTCCTGCCCATTTATTTATTTAGTATTTCCTGACCATGTCCACTCTGCTCCTACTGGCATTCCTTGTCTAGCAGTAATTATATCTCATCTCAACTACTAAAATATACTACCCTTTAGACTGTTGAGTTTACCTTTAATTCAAAGCATTTATATCACTCCCTCAAATCCACATTTCTCCTTGATCAATTCACATTCAAACCACTACTTTGCTTTCTCCTTTCGGTCTTTTATAATTTAATTAATAACTACTATAAGCTAGTACTGTAATCGTTGCTATGTCATCACCTGCAAGATACACAGGACACAACTGAAGCAGCATGCAAACTAGGTACGAGGAAACGAACATACGGAACATGTACTAGTATTTAACAGAACAGTTTCCCTAAAATTTCTCTTATACTATAAAGAATTTTCTACAGAAAATACCAACCTATTTATATAATTTTCTATTACCTTCTCAAGGTTTCAAGTAATTACTTTCCCACATAATCTTATGGTTTGATTTAATGGTATCCATTTAATTCCTGCTTGATTTCAGTTATCATTTATTGAAGAAACAATGCCTTATACACCTCTTCTATATTTAACATTTGCAAACTCCGGAATAGTAGCAAAACATTTATGTACACAATATGTACTAACATCACAGTAATTTTTACTTACTTTTGAAAATCTGTGTGAACATGAGGAAAACTGTCTTATCTCCAAATTAAAATCTTCATCATTGGTATCATCTTCTTCCTCAGTTTCCATATGGTGGTATTTCTCAGAACGAGCTACAGTCAAGGGAAATAAAGTATTTGAATTTATCAGGAAGAATGAGTGCCAAGCTTTAATATCAACTAAAAGTATAATTTTATTCTTAAGATTATTTCTGCTGAAATGTCAAACCATCAGTCAAACTGCAGAGCTGACAGTGGTTCTGATAAAGGAGATTTTCAAAGCAATAAGCAGAAGTGAAAGGCAGTGATTATTTAAACATGACTTTCATCATAGTTTTTTAATACCATAAAATACCTACTGTCAAAATAACTTGTGTCATCTTCAGACTCCAATTGCGGAATAAATTCTGCTTTCTGCCTCAACAGACTATTCCAGTCAAGGTTCCTGAAGAACTTGTGCTGCTTGACTTCATACGCACCACCTGGTGGAGCCAGAGAAAAACACTGAGCAAACTATCCCAAATCCTCTGACAGTAATTGAACTAAACCCCTAGTAAAAAAAGGCAAATTACCACAGAAAGGCAGTCATCACTGTAGGCAGGACCATCTATTACCCATTTCCACTAGAATCTCCTAAACCTGACAGACCACCTCCCTGTCTTGTTGTTGCCATTTCTTTAACAGTGTTGGCATTGTTTTATCATCTTCATTCTTTTACCATTTATACTTTTTCCAGATGCACTAATTATTATCTATCGGCTACACATTAGTTAGAAGCATCAGATGTAGTAGTAGTAGTCATCAAAATATAAATATGTGCACTAGGTGAGCAAATACAAGTTAGAAAGCAATGAAGAATGATTCTTAATAGCTGCTCAGTGTAAATATCATTTTGGTGTTTTATGGCAGTAATACACAATTCTATAGGAGATACCTTATCATTTAGCTTTTTATTGATTGATTACTGCCTACTTGTTATAATGTGTATTCAACAATTACACTAGTCTGAAGTTAAGAAACAACTGTAAGATATAATGAAGGGGGGGGGGGGGGGTTTTAAAGATGCCAGAAGCTTTTCCCCATGAAGAGAGATCCAGCACCAGCCAGCTCCAAAACTGACATACCACTGGCCAAGGCTGAGCCCATCCGCGAGAGTGGTAGTGCCTCTGTGATACACGTTTATGAAAGCGTAAAAAACTTGCTGCACAACAGCAGCTGGGAGAGAGGAGTGAGAATGTGTGAGAGAAACAGCTCTGCAGACACCAAGGTCCATGAAGAAGGAGGGGGAGGAGGTGCTGCAGGTGCCAGAGCAGAGATTCTCCTGTAGCCCATGGGGTCTAAGATCATGATGAGGCAGGCTGTCCCCCTGCAGCCCATGGAGGTCCATGGTGGAGCAGATGTCCACTTCCAGCCCATGGAGAACCCCACGTCACAGCAGGTGGATGCCCAAAGAGACTGTGACGCCAAGGGAAGCCCATGCTGGAGCACACTCCTGGCAGGACCTGTGGCCCCACAGAGAAAGAGGAGCACACAGTGGACCAGGTTTGCTGTCAGGACTTGTACCCCATGGAAGGCACCCACACTGGAGCTGCTTGTGAAGGACTGCAGCCTGTGGGAAGGACTCATGTTGGAGAAGTTTGTGGAGGACTGTCTCCTGTGGGAGGGACACCATGCTAGAACAGGGGAAGAGCATGAGGAGGAAGGAGTGGCAAATACATAATGAACTGACTACAACCCCAATTCTGCATTCCCCCATGCTGCTTGAAAAGGAGGTAAAGAAACTGGGAGTGACTTTGAACCTGGGAAGAAGGGAGGGGTGGGGAGAAGGTGTTTCTAGATTCGTTCTTATTTCTCATTCTCCTACTATGTTGTTACTTGGTAATAAATTAACTTCCCCAAGATGAGTCTGTTTTGCCTGTGATAGTAATTGCTGAGTGATCTCTCCATCCATATCTCAACCCATGAGCCTTGCATCATATTTTCTTCCCCTGTCCAGTTGATGAGAGGGAGTGATACAGCAGCTTGGTGTGCACCTGGCAGCCAGTCAAGGTCAACTCACCATATTGATACAGCATGTAAACTTCCCTATGTCAAGGGTAAGTCAGGACAGAGACACAGAAAAAGCATGAAGTCTCCAAAACTGGTCTCTAAGAGTGTCAAGATTTCTAGGTTGGGTTCTTCGCTTTTCTGACTGCATCAGGGAAAAACCCATAGAAGCCAAACGTTCCCAAAGGAAATGAAAATCACTTCCGATTTTAAGTCACTAGCCAAGGAGTAAACATTTCTCTGAGCAGAGTAATGGGTTATCACTTCAGAACTGTAGAATTCTTGATTGGTATCAAACACTTTAAACTCAAAGAGGTCTTTTTTCTGTCATTTTCCTTCTCTAAAACAAGTATGGTACCTATCTATCTTCCTTCAACTTGACTATGCCACTCAGGTCTCCTGAGCAAATACATAATTACAATTTTCATGGAGTGTTACGCACCTAGCTAATATGTATTAAATAGATAGGGCTGTCATTTGAAATGCATGGTGGAGCCTAGGATAAACTGTGCTATTTTCCAGTGCCCCATGGAACCTGTCACATTGCAGCCTCACACATTTCTGTGAGTTGCTTCTGACACTTAAAAAAACCCCAAAACTTTGTTGCGATTTCTAAACACTCTTCTGTGCTTCAAGAAGTGGCTGACCAATTTCCTTCTTCAGACTGCCAGCTCTTGAGAGAGTTGAAAGAAATCGGCCTGTAAATTAGCTGCACAGATGCTTCATGTGGTGGCAGTGACCATTACAGTAGTTAAGCCAGCCTCATTCTAGTCAATTCACTTTCTCAACCAGCTGTGGCAAAGGAGGCAGAATTTGCAATCTACTTCTGATCCAGCCTGTCACAGGGTGACAGTCTTGAATTAACACTGTGTTTACCAGGAAAAAGCATCCTGGCAATGAAACAATAATGCCTGAAAGGAGTATTTAAATTAACTTAAAATAAGGGAATGGAACTAGCTGCGGCTCCTCCTTTTGCTTTCGGCAGCGGTGCCCTTTGCAACAGATGAAGTAGGCAGCAAGTGGAGAAGCTGACTGGGCCACAATACCTCCCCCACTCTTAATTTGTTCCATACACAGCAAGTGAGAACAACAAACTTTGCTGGATGCCACTTACTCCAGACCATCAGCTACAGTGAAGTCTAAGGGCTGGTCATACAGACCCAGACACTCAGGGAGCGAGGGACGTGCACTTCACTCATCTCAGTCACATCACCATGTCCCAAAGGAAAACCTATTATTTGGGACCACACCAATAGCACCTGGAGTCTGGGTTATACCCACGTGCCCCCTGAGTGGCTGTGGTAAGGCCAGTATGAACTGATTCCTAAAGCTCCTTTTTGTACTAGCTCTAAAAAAAATGCAGCACAACCTGATCACTAGACTCCATTCTGCCAGCAGTCTTCTAAGTGCTCTCATGCTGACTCAACCTGCCACTTGGTTTCCTTAGCATCCCCAATGTACTTATATTCATGGCATATAGTGTTCACTATAAATAGGACTATACCTTTATTTTCTGTCTCTTTTATGTAGGAGGCCTTTTTTGCTATACATAATGCTTTGCCCAGTGGGATGGCAGTCATTGACCAGGGTTCCCATACATTAACACTTCAAAAATCATGTGCAATATTCTTCACTACTGCCTCTCACCTGAATTCCAAAATAAATCCTGCTCCAGCAACTAACAAATAAACTCTAGTGCATAAATACATACTGCTTACATTAGCCTATGCAGGCTCACTGCTCCTAATACTGCATGCCAGGTTCTTCTCTCAAAATGGAATAAGCACAGCACTGAATGATCACAGTGGAATAAACTGGCAGCTTGTGTTCTCACCAATACCTATTTACTTCCTTATCATTCACACTTTTGGTTTTATTCTTTTTCATGCAAGGCAGTAGTGCTTGCTGAATGAGAATGACAAGACCTTTCACAACACCACCTCCGTCAGTCATTTCTGAATTATTAGTTTGAGTGCTCATCACTCACCCTAAAGTCTGGAGGAACTAATTTGCCAGGTTAAAAAGGAAAGCATCAGTTGTGTATTGATTCTCCTTCTCTATTTCTCTGTTTAGTTATTTTATACTGTATGCATGAAGAGTAAATGCAAATGACCTCATGTAAACTCAAAAAAAAAAAAAAAAAAGACAGTCCTCGTCTTGTTAAGCTCATATTACTGGTCTGAATCTATACAATACCCACTGCTATAAGAGCATGTTGTCATTCTATTTGCCCTGATAGATGTTTCTGAGGCAAAACAAATAGGTAAGCAAAAGCTCCCAATGCCAAATATAGAAGCTATTTCTAGCACAAGAACAATTTAAAATAGTGCCTCCTAACCTGTTCCCAGTCTTTCCAAAGGATTCTGCCTGAGCAGCAGGGTAATCAGATCCTGGGCATCTGGAGGTGGTGCTTCATCCTTTTCAGGCCAGTTGATTTCATCTAGCAAAAGAGAAAGTTGTTTGTTATTACTGAAGTCTGATCCAAACATTCAGCAGAAACTCTGTGAAACCTCTCACAGCAAGCTAGCAGTAAAGTGAGAGTTAAGGCAACAAATTTCAAGTTGCTCTCCATTGCATACCAATGACTTCTGATTTTTATACCCTCTATACAGACTCCATAAACATACTGTTATGTTCTCATTTCCTCTGACGTATCCTCTAACCCAAAACAGTGTTTAAAAACAGAATACAGGAATGCTTGGCTCATGGAAAACGACTGCAAAATATTAGCAAGCACAACTTGTATGCTGTCCCTTCTCCCTGCCCTCTCAAAATCATGGTTTAAATTTTAGCTCTATTCCATGGAAACTGCTGTTAAGATGGACACAGATGATCTGACCCAGTAGTCACTGCTCACGCCCAGCCGTAATCCTTCTCTAATGCTAGCAGACTCACTCCCATGACTAAGGGTCGAGGTATCAGATTCTGCTCTGGTGAGATACATGCCAATGAAGCTTTTCTCCAAGTGTCTCATACTTCAGAGGAAAACCACCTCACTCTACTGACTGTTAAGGCTTTTGCACTTCACAGCAAGATGGACCCAAATCATGTAGTCAAGATACTAAACCATGCAACATTCAGGTAAGGCTGAATAAAAACTCTGCCAAACTTTCATTTATAATTATCAATGGAAATTTTTGACAGTTTCAATATGAACACGAACTTTATAACCGCTTATACAGCAAGTTTTATCTGATCTTTAGCTGAAGCTGCCTCCACAAATGTAATATATTGTAGGTTTAGACAAAACTTTGCAGAAGTTTCTTGGGAGGCAGAAGGATTTTGGCATCAGAGAAACAATGCTAGGAGCTCAAGAAATACAGAAGGTTGTTAAGGATTTTGTTGTCATTATATGATCTAGACTTTTCCTTCAAAATTATCATCATTGAAGAAAAAATAATCAGAGGCTACACACAACTTGAATCTTTTTATTTCAGTGTTCAAGGAAAAGTACTGAAATAAACAGGTGTGAAATGTAACCTGTTTCTGGAACATTATCATAGAATCACAGAATGGTTTGGGTTGGAAGGGACCTTAAAGATCATCTAGTTCCAAGCCCTCTGCCATGAGCAGGGACACCTTCCACTAGACCTGCCTGCTCAAAGCCTCATCCAGCCTGGCCTTGAACACTTCCAGGGAGGGGACATCCACAACTTCTCTCTGAGCAGCCTGTTCTGATGTCTCACCACCCTCACAGTAAAGAATTTCTTCCTAATGTCTAATCTAAATCTCTCCTCTTCCAGTTTAAAGCCATTACCCCTTGTTCTGTCACTACCTGCCCTTTTAAAAAGTCCCTCCCCAGCTTTCCTGTAGGCCCCTTCAGGTAGTGGAAGGCTGCTGTAAGGTCTCCCCGGAGCCTTCTCTTCTCCAGGCTGAACAGCCCCAACTCTCTCAGCCTGTCCTCATAGGGGAGGTGCTCCAGCCCTCGGATCATCCTGGTGGCCTCCTCAGACTCGCTCCAGGAAATTCATGTCCTCCTTATGTTGAGGGCCCCTGAGCTGGATGCAGTACTCCAGGTGGGGTCTCAGGAGAGCAGAGTAGAGGGGGAGAATCACCTTCCTTGACCTGCTGGCCATGCAGCCCCCACCATTTTAGGCATCTAAGTTTACACTGAGGCCTCCCACAGTTGTATTCATACAACCTGGGGGCAGGAAAGGCAACATACAATGAAGAAGGAGTGAGGTAAAATGAGGGGGCAAGATTTTAAAGTAGATTTTCAAGTCGAATGTAGATTTCACTCACAGAAACTGGCATAAAAGTCTAGGCTATAGTTTCGGTTCTTCAGCACAGCTTTTACAGTTGAATACAAGGGGCTCAAATATTTTACCATAGGAAACTTATCTAACGAGTTATCTTGCAGATACTGACACAAAAAATTATTTCAGTAAGTAAGGATATTTAAAATAAAAGAGAAGAAACTGACAAGTCAACATCGAATCAAGAAAATAAGCTGACCAACACTCTTGGAAAGTGAGTGACAATAGATCAGTTTCACAAACATACACTTCTACAATTTCTGGAGGATAAATGGACACATTTAAACAAATAAAGTTATTTATATAAGCATCAGCTAGATTGTAACACATTACACAATTTGTTTCACAAAATGTAAAATAAGTGCCACATACAAATAAAGTCTGAAGTGCAAATGTTGTAATTAATTTTAGACCATTCCCTCCCCCTTCTCCCAGTAAGAGAGCATAAAGATAGTAACATACCCATGTGTCTGTGTCTGGAAATGCAGTAAAAACATAAGTTATTTCCACGTTTGCCTGCCTGCAGTTTAAATCTGATTTGGAAAATAAAGCATGAATATGCATCGCAGCCATGAGGCACCCAGAATAAAGCCAGCATTCGCTGCTTGTGTTAATTAAACACTTGATTCTCCTTTCCACTCAGGCCTCTGTGTATCACATCAGAAAATGTGTTTATAAATCCATGAACAGCTAGGATATTGTATAGAGAGGTCATATACTAGAGGCAACTCACACGTCTATTTCATTACAGTTTACAAACACGTCTGGCTTTCAGCTTCAGAGATGGAGCAAAGAGATGATTACAGAAAGTCTCCCGAAGCAAAAAAGCGGATTTGTTGCGTTCTCAGAAAGTAAAGGTACTACAAGAACAGTTTTGTTTCTGTTGGTTTTTTTTTTGTCTGCTTGGGATTTTTTTATATTATTTTATTTAATTTTAAATCTTAGGTATTGGGACTTTTTAAACAGACCATAAAACAGTCTGGGAAATAGTCAGTAACAGAGGTGCCATTCTGTTAAAACTTTTGGCATAAATAGAGGTCCTCTACATCTATGCATCTGGGAAATTTATGGAAACAGCAGGTAGGATAGTAAACAATTCTGTTTAATTATCATTCAGTTTTGCCACAAGCCACATAACAATACTTAGGGTCAGCTTGCAGGTTAAGATCTAAAAGGTTATTGAATTTTAAATGGAAAAAGAACAGCTGCTACAGAAATAACATTACACTACAACAATCACCAATGAAATCATTAACAATCTGTGAATTGAATTTGTTTCTTTCTCTTTCTCATTATTTATTATTTGAGATACATTTGCTTTAGGGTTTTATTACATCTTTGTTAATTTCTTCATTGTGCCATGAGGCATATTCCCACTGATGCAAATTTATTTTAACTGTTTCTTCCCTGGTATGATTTCTTTATTAAAGACAGAAATCACTGTGCCATAGTGGCACTACTTTTCTACTAACACTGCTTTTACTTTTTCAAACAGTGCAGCTTAGCCATGGTATTCCACATTACTGCATTTCTGTACTTAGCAACAATGTACAGTAAGTTCAGCTTTTATTCTTATTGCTTTGACAGAAAATTTTTTATTACAATATTATGATAACAGAGGGTTTTTGAGCAGAAAAACCTGAAAACCTAGTCAACCAGTAAAGTTGTAAATATTTTTACTATTAACAGAAGTGGAAATGTTTCATGGCAAGCTAAGAAATTTGGGGGTTTTTGTGATTATCCTCACCACTGATTACTTGTCCAAAAAGCTCTTCTGGTGTGTCTCCAAAGAATGGCACACATCCAACAAGAAATTCATAAAGGATAATTCCCATAGCCCACCAGTCCACTGGTTTTCCATAACCCTGTCTCAGTATTACTTCAGGAGCTATGTATTCAGGCGTACCACAAACCTAAAAGAAAAAAACAAACAAACAAACAAGCATAATGGTAAAACTAGTCTAATTGAGCTATGACACATCATTTGTAATTCCTGAAATATAAAATAATACAGAAGCATGAAATGGAATTCAGTAGGTCTTAGTCTGCTGAGTTTGCATAACTGCTAATATTTTTAGAATGACCTAGTTACATTTACAGACATCACAGTCAACATTTGCATACCTGTCATGCAAAGGACAGTTTGCATTTCATACATGGGAGTCCACTACAGCATATATTTTATTTAATTTAAACATATCCTTATTTTTACATGAAAGTTGTGATGTTTTTATCTTAAGTAACTTTTACAGTGAACAGATTGTGAGCAATGGTAATGAGGCATGCTTAAAGGGAAATGGGCCATAGCAAGGATTTTAGCACCCTTGGTTGTACAATGCATCATGAACTCCACAAGTACTCTGCTGAGACTTCTGAATTCCTTACAAAAACAGTTTTCCATTTGTCTCTCTCACAGATCCACTCACACACAATTAGGTTGTTCATCTTACTAATAGATCCTAATGTAGAAGGAAAAAAAGCCTAGAACAATCTGCAGGGCATCAGTAAAAGTAACTGGCATACAAAATCAGAACACCAGTGCAGAAATAACAACAGTTTATACAGTAATATGGTACATTCTGCTCGCAAAACATCACTTCATTTGAACAGTCAATGTAGAAATGAAAAAAGCTGTGTCTTACTTGTTTGTCAAGGAATTCTCTGGCATCCTTCTCAATGTGACCCTCATACAGATTGGTAGTCAAACTCATTAGCCCCACCTTTGACAGGCCAAAGTCTGTAAGCTTTATATGGCCCATGGATGTTACCAATAAACTGAAAATTAGAATGATCTGAAGTTACTGTGCTGTAATTCAATATTATGTACTTATTAATGTTAGTATTATACTAATTGGAGTAAAATGTTTCATTAGCACTGCAAAAATACAAAGACAGCTTAAAAAGTAATTTAACCAGGTACAAAATAAGCAACTTAAAATCTGACAGTCTTACATTTGTTAATATTACCAGATGTAAACAAACTTTTTATAGGCAATTGCAAAATATCTTACATAACCATACAAGTGTCAAGATCAGAATGATAGATGCTTTGAAGAAAAAGAAACAGTCATCATCTGAAAGACCCAGAATAGAATAAATGTCGCTTCTGAAGTGAGGTGAGCATTTTCTGTCTGCAACAAAATGGGTCATTAATTTGAAAAACAACCTCAGGTATTAAGTTAGTTAGTAATTAACACTGCACTGGCCTGAGCTATCATGCTATGAAAGCGTTGTCACTGAACAGACGTGACTCCAGTTCTTGGGTTTTTTTTTAAATGTGAAACAGGGAAGAAGATTAATGGAGCTGCAATAGCCGTACATTTTACTGCAGCTACTTGCTGTACTGTTATTTACATGCATAGGAGAAGTATTTTATTTCTAAATATTGAAACAAAACAAAACACATGCCACAGGAAAGATTTCCCAATCTGGTCAATCTTGTCTTCATACAAGCAAATATCTTCAAATTGATGATAATTTGTATCAAAGCTTTAAGCACACTTTGAAAGATCTTTTCCTTAATGACTAAAATGCATTTCCCTCCATTTCAACCAGAAGAATCTTTAGCTACTCCAACAGCCTCTTCCATCTTAAAGACAGAAAATTTTAAAAAACTCTTTTGGAAAAAACACCTTGTCTGTAACTATAGGTAATTAAAATTCAAATATTGTGCAGAAATCGTGAATCTACGTAACATTCACAATAAAAAAAATATTTCAAAAACATTCAAAGCAAGTTTACACCTTCTGTATTTTATCTAACAGTTTGAAAGTCCTCTTTTGGTTATATTCTATACACATACTTGTCTGGTTTCAAATCCCTGTGTACAATCCCATAATTATGAAGGTATTCCAAGGCCAGAACAGTCTCTGCAAAGTACATCCTTGCCATATCTACAGGTAAGGGACCCATATTCTTCATCAAAGTAGCACAGTCTCCACCTGTGGAAACAGGACAAATGTTCCAGATGACACTACAAATTCATAGGTTTATCAGTATAATGCTGCAGAAAGAGACACAAACTGTAGTCATAAATGTTTTATTTTTCAGTCAGGTGATTTAATTGAACATGTAACCACACCAACTACTGTACTGGAAACAGTGTGAAGCTGGGAGTGAGCAGTAAAAGGGTTCATCTGGAAACCAATAAAATCTGTGCTACTACCAAAAAAAAAAAAGACAAGGCAAAAAAAAAAAAAAGAAAAAAAGGGTGAGGGGCACAGACAAAATTAAAAGCTGCCACAACCACAGCACCTTTTCAAATTGCTTCCTCTTTCTTCAGAAAAATAACTGTTACAAATACCTCAACATGAGCTAATGAAAATCTTAACTCCAGAAAAGCAAACAGCCTTTCCACAAGAACTTTGAATGCTAGGACACTTACAATTACAGTCGATGAACTTATTCAAAGAGCAGTTATTTCCCACTATAGCTGGAGCACAAGTGTTTTACAAGCTCTCACTAGGAGATAATGACAGAAAAAAACCACCTTGTTGTTGGACTTAGATTCCACATCTGTATTGTCAAGAGGACAGAGGACGCACAGGGGGCCTTTCTAATGTAAGTACCATACAGCTTATTTTCCTTTCTCAGTGTAAGAAAACTCTCTTCTTCCTTTGCAAAACAGAAAAAATATTTTACCTTCTACATATTCCATGACCATGCATAAATGACGTCTTGTTTCAAAGGAGCAATACATGCTGACAACAAATGGGTTTTCTGCAAACGTCAGGATATCGCGCTCGACAAACGCCTGTTGGATCTGGTTTCGGAGGATGAGATTCTGCTTATTAATTTTCTTCATGGCAAATCTTTGTCTGGTTTCTTTGTGTCTCACAAAATAAACCGCACTGAAGAAGTTTAAGTGGAAGAGAAGAAGAAAAAAACAAAAAAGACTGAGTAACTATTAAAATGTATTTCTAAATACTTTTAAAACAAACATAAATATATTTTAATATTTTATAAACTGTATATGTACTATGTGAGAGACTTGTTTTTAATGTAGTTGACCTGCCTTTCACATTACAGAATGGCTAAAATGGCTAAAAAGCTCATTTTGTTTCATAACTAGGATGAGTCACAGTCAATACAAATTAGTACACAAACTATAAACCAAACAACTCCCCTTCCCCCAAGCAAACAACAGATATATAAATGCCTAAATGCCCCCCTCCCCCCCCACCCCAATACAGCAAATACTCTCGGCTCAGGCAGATTTTGGGCGTTTCCAACAACAAAGCATTATACACAAAACCTAGGTATGGCATAGTGCTATAAATCATTCTGACAAATGCTTATTATGTAAGCATGCTGTCAGGTAAGTATGAGTCAGACTTCAACCAGGGGACTTTAAAACGTCACAAGTTTCTCATGAAGGTTGCTCAAAAGTTGCTCGATGGGGTGGCTCCTGCATTGCCAGGGGCAAAACCTTCTGTTCTTAATCAGTCCCTGACATCAGCATTGATCTGTATCAGGCACAGGTCACCAGCAGGTAATCCGAAACAAAGATCACTGTGTTACCCACACTGGTAATGTGGGATTAACTTGTATCTCGAGATGCAGAATTTCCACTGGGGTACTAGGTACAAAGTTCCCTGTAAGCTTGGTTAGATAAGGTCAAGGCAGTGAGGGGAAGCAAAGTGAAAGAAAACCTCATGTGGACAAGCCTTCTGGCTTTCAAGGCTCAGGAGAAGGAATTACCCTGCAGTGAAACACTGATGCAGGACATGACTGCTGCGTTTCTCAAAATCCCTTGAGGCAGATCCTGAAAATGTTTGCCTTGCTTGAAATCTACTTTGTAGCATTTAATGCTTATAGCATCTCCAGTATATAATTACCACAGTAGTGAGTTTTATGGAAAGGACTAAAAAGGAGAAAATGGGGGGGGGGATAGGACTTAATTATGTAGCTTTTAAATTCAATTTGTTGACCCCATGAGGTCCAATTATTAACATACAATTACTTACTTAAACACAGAAAATAATTCTTCATCCTCTCACAGCTATGAAAGTTACAGGCACTGAAAAAATTAACATGTTTCTGCTTTCCTTTGTGGAGGGAAACTTTTCTAGACAAGAAAGTTTATCGTCCTGATTCTGTTCTGAAAGCTTTCATTAATCCCTTGTTCTTGTCTGAATGTGGGGCAGGTAAAAAACATTACAGCATTATGAAACATTATGAAAGTAGGGGAAAAACACCTTGGGCAAAAACCAAGACAAGCCCCACCCTTAGTGCCTCCTACTAAGTCTCACTCCCTGCTGCCCTTCCCAAACTAGAATAAAGACCAAGTTAATCAGTCACTCCTCCCTGCTGGCTTCTGTCCTCCTGCACCTCTTCCTACCGCTCCCCTCATACACACTTCTATTTCCAGCTCTTCATTACAACTCTTTTCCTCTGCTTTTCTTTCCCTTACATTCTGATTTTCCTCTCTCTTTTGCTGCTGTCAGTTTTAGCTTCTTAATCTCCTGTAATTTAATTTTTTCTCGTCCCTATTTCAGTCTCCTTCTACTCTCCTGGCATGTAGAAAAGAGAGCCCCTCCAGGTGTCTGAAGCTGCAATCCTTCAAAAAAAAAAAAAAAAATGCAGTTATACGAATGAAATGAAGACTCAGAACGCAGATATTTTCCAGAGCTTTAATTTGGACAGTGTGACGCCAAGACGAACTCTTGAAAGACAGATATTAACCAGAGCGTATTATTACAGCATCTTAATAAATCCCCTCTGCAGATCATGTGGATCTGTAGGGTCATTACTACTATACTTAGAGATGAAGAATCAGTAAATTCTAAGAATTACCTAGTCAGTAAATATCTAGGATATGCTGGCTATGTTTCCCCAGCTCTTTAAATCACATTCTCCAGTCTTACAGGAAGATAATTGTAAAACTTTCCACTAGGATTCAGTTACTTACAATTCCTGTTTAGTTCAAGTGTGCCAGACTCACAAGACAACTGCAACACAATTGCCTCTCTCACATTTACATGTGTATATACCGTTGATGCTATATAAAGTGCTTTTCACAGGATCACAGCAATATATAAAATGTTTAACATCACTATGATCACATTCTCCGATCACAGTAAACCCAGCAAACAACATTTATGCTTTACAAAGAAAGCTATGTCCTAGCCAGCAGCACATTATTCCTGCAGGAGACCTCCTTTCTTCTTCTAGGACACTCCCAGTTCACAGCAGTGACACCATTTCCTCAGCCTACCAGTCCAGTAAGTTTAATTTAGCTTACTAAACTAAGCATATCGTAACAACTGTGCCCAGGACTGGCTGTGTTACCAGCATTTTCAGCTCCAACAGTTCAACAGAGCATATTAGAAATTGCTGAAATGTCAATAAAATGATAAATAGAAAACTAAATCTTCCCCAAGAGAAATAGTTAAATAAAGATGTATAAATTGCCTGCACATTGAAAATCAATAAAATCTTCCATATTTCTGCACATAAATGGGGTTTGAACTTAATCTAAATGCAAAGTGGGGAGTAAAGCACACATCTGCTGAGATATGACTGCACACTTTTACATAAAATGATGGGACAGTCTCAGTGAGTTCTAACACATAACAACTTTGTCTTGCATAATCATAGAATCATATAATGGTTTGGGTTGGAAGGGACCTAAAAAACCATCTAGTCCCAGCCCCCCTGCCATCAGCAGGGACACCTTCCACTAGACCTGCCTGCTCAAAGCCTCATCCAGCCTGGCCTTGAACACTTCCAGGGAGGGGGCATCCACAACTTCCTTGGGCAACCTGTTCCAGTGTCTGACCACCCTCACAGTGAAGAACTTCTTCTTGATATCTAATCTAAACCCACTCTCTTTCAGCTTAAACCCATTTCCCCTT
>NW_010322445.1:0-246 GCF_000700745.2 Antrostomus carolinensis
AATGTCCCCCCCATGTCTACCCCATGTCCCCAATGTCCCCCTGTCCCCATGTCCCCCCATGTCCCCCTGTCCCCCCCATACCGCTGCCATCCTGCTGTCGCCAGCTGTCCCCACACTGTCCCTGCAGCGCCCGCACTTGTCCCTCCAGCTCCCGTAGTCGCTCCAGAACTGTCACCAGTGTCACCCTGCAGTGGGGATCCGGGGGGGATCCGGGGGGTGTCCCTGTCCCCCCCTGCCGCGCCAGCA
>NW_010322445.1:606-1146 GCF_000700745.2 Antrostomus carolinensis
CGCAGGGACATCCAGGGGACACACGGACATCGTGGGGGACAGAGGGACACCCGTGGGGACACCCAGGGGACATCCACAGGGACAGCCAGGGGACACAGGGACCTCTTGGGGACAGAGGACCACCCATGAGGACACCCAGGGAACACCCACGGGACACAGGGACATCGTGGGGGACAGAGGGACATCCATAGGGACACCCAGGGGACACAGGGACACCTGCAGGGACACCCAGGAGGTATACAGACATCATTTGGGACACCTGGAGACCCATGGGGGACATAGGGACATCCATAGGGACACCCAGGGGACACAGGGACACCTGCAGGGACACCCAGGAGGTATACAGACATCATTTGGGACACCTGGAGACCCATGGGGGACATAGGGACATCCATAGGGGACATGTGGACACCCGTGGGGGACACAGGACATCATGGAGGTCACAGGGACACTCCTGGGGGACACTCAAGGGACAAACAGACACCACAAGGGGACACAGGGACACCTGTGGGGACACCCAGGGGACACAGGGACATCATG
>NW_010322445.1:2771-2977 GCF_000700745.2 Antrostomus carolinensis
TCAAGTGCTTGAGCCAGATTAAATTCTGTAACAAGAAGTGAGTATTTGTTTCCTTCCCAAGAGGTTCAGTAAACAGATACCGTCTATTACACTCCCCACCGTTGTTAACTAAGTTTGATGAACAAACAGTTTACTACCTATTACACCCCACAGCCCCAGTGCTCCCAGTAACCACGGTGCCACCTGCCCCATGGCTCCCAGTGCTC
>NW_010322446.1:2500-13244 GCF_000700745.2 Antrostomus carolinensis
ATAAATGACTGATGCACCGAACAGGCCCCTTCCTACAGCAAGAGTTTTGCCTGAGTGAGAAGTAAAAGTGAGAGAATGTGTCACACATTCATGGGGTTATTCGTGAAAGTCCTCAAAGGAAATATCAGTGAATTTCTTCTTTCACCCAAGAACACTCAATAACTGGAGTGACTGGTGTCCCTGTATCGGTCAGCAGAAAATAGGTACCAAATGCAATTAGCAGTCATCCTCAAACAGATCCAGGGAGAGGAAGGCAGCAAGGAGAGTGCAGGAACTGATTGCAGAGGATCAGAATAATTCAGGTAATAGGATGGAAGTGCTACTGGCACATATGGTCCAAGTCTCATTTTCAGACAAAAATCAGTTCATACCACTGCCAGCCTCCTGCTTAAAAGGTCACAGGCACAGCTTCTGCCTTGAGTCCCATCTGGGTACGAGATGTTGAGACTAAGTGTGGTGGTTTCACTTGGTTGCAGCCAAACCCAGCTGCTCACACACTCCCCATCCAGGGGATAGGGGAGAGAACTGGGGGGCAAGGGCAAGGAGACTCGTAGGGTGAGAGAAGAACAATTTAATAACTGAAATAAAATAAAATTTAAAACAATAATTATATTAAATAATAATGATAATAATAAAATATGCAAATGAGTGGTAGTTATACACAGCGCAACTGCTCACCACTCGCCAACCAAGCCCGGCCCGTTCCCAGATCACGATCCCGGAGGAGCGACAATCCTGAACCGAAACCGCAATCCCGGGAGAGCCAGAGCCCGAGCCAAAGCCAGAGAGAGCAAGAGAGGAAGAGCCCCTCATGAATCTCCTGCCCATGGGGGACAGGAGATGGAACAGCCCCTTGGCAGAGCCCAATGCCCATGGAGCTGATCCATGTCAATATTCCTCGCCCCCTGAGATCTTGAACTTGTGGACTAAATGTGATCTCATTTAGGTTCCTGCTCTGGCAGGGGGATTGGACTGGATGATCTTTTGAGGTCCCTTCCAATCCCTGACATTCTGTGATTCTGTGAAAACACAAAGTCCTTCAACTTACAGCAACAATTGAAAACATAGGGATGTTATCAATGTTCTTTTCAAAACAAATCCCTCGCTAGAACCAAAATACAGCGCTATTCCAGCTACTAAAAAGAAACCCAGCTCTGTCTCAGCTAAAAACCAGGATGCTAAGTGTCAAAGTAGGAAGGAATAAATTGAAGACAAGGACATTTTCCAGGGTACTGCACACCAAGATAACATTCCTGACATATGAAACCTTGATTACTATGCTGCCAAAAAGAAACCAAAGCTACCAAAAGCCTGATACTGTTCCCTTCCCACTGCTCTGTCCTACTCATTCTGTGCCAGGTTCATCAAGGTGGTGGCACCACCCAGCAAATCTGAAAGTCCTCAGGTGCAGTCACAATTTTGGAATTTTCCTAAAATATTCAAGGAGTCTTAAAGGGAATCAAAGACATGCTGCAAGAGAGCCTCAAAAGCATCCCCCGCCCCCATTATAATTCCTATAACCTCAACTCCAGCTTTGCTGAATATAATCCTATCATCAAAACAACGCAACCTCCTCTTTAAAAATGTTTTAAAACCCCAGGAATGGTTAAATTGCATCTTGACTTCCTCTCTGCTGCCAGGAAGGGAGCTCACCCTCCCCTAGCTGGCAGCAAATTTGGAGGCTTGCTGCCTGCGGAGAGCCTCCAGTTCCCAGGTTTGGTGGCCAGGACCCTGGGCTGCTTTCTGCTCCTTCTAAGCAGAAGGAGTTGTGCCAACGTCCTGGTGAAACCATGGGGTACAGAGTCACCGTGCCACGATCCTGTGTCACAGGTTATGGCCAGCTCAGTCCCGGGCTGGATGGGGATGGCTGATGGAAGGATCTCTGCCTCCTCTCCAACCTGCCATGCAGATGTACTCCACAACTGGCTGAAAGCCATTATTCCTCCAACTGTTGCTTCTTTTTAAGTAATACAGCTGCTCTGCACAATCCTAACCACCTTTTTGATTGTTCATTAGGGACGTGCAATACTCTTGGTTTATTCCATTTAAAGCTGGATTTAACTTAACAGTAGTTATGTGCCCCATCACCTCTTCATTATTAGACTGAATTGCTTCCTAAGGACCAAATCATGCAGAGTCTCGCAGTTTCTGCGCGGCGCCAGGCACCTTCTCTTCTCATCCATTTCACTTAGGCAGCTGCTTTTGATGGAAATTGATGGCAGGCTCAGGCTGGACGAGTCCTGAGCTGCCGTTCAGATTCTGCATTCAAAATCTTCATTTGCAGCAAACAATGATGCACGTGACTCCGCTTAATGCAGGTTAATGTCTGCATGACCATCAAGGAACCAAGGTGCAATAAAGGATCAATAATCGCAATGATCTAAGTAACGGGTTTGAAATATTTAACCAGAGGCAACAATTAAGGTTCTTTTGATGTTGCAAACTTAAAGCCTACAGTCTTGAAGCCAAGTCAAGTGTTTACCCTTAATGATTGTACAAGTTCCCCTACATGATGCCTCCTCCCGCTCAAGCTCAGCTACTTACAGAGCCAGCGGAGAAACAAAAAAAAATCAAGCTTTGAAAATCATGTTAAATTGCAATGAACTTTTCTCTTTTGCTAGCTTCTCATCGCTTCTAAACAATGCTAAACTAAAGATAACATTTATAATTTAACTTGCTTGATAGCAAGCCATTAAATTATTCCCAAGGAAATTTTGGATCAAGCAGACTTGCCTTTTATAAAACAGAAAGGCCTGCCAGCGTTCCTCAGCTGATGGGGGCTGGAATGTTATTGGGCTTTGTTTTTCTGAATGATATTCAGATTTTGAGAATGAAGAAGAATATTTGCTTGCTGGTAGCCTGAATTCCACTGGGATACAAATCTCTGTCTCTTTGAAAATGATAAAAGAAGTCAGGCAGGGTATTGTATACCATCTTGCATTAAGAAAAACTCAGAGGTTTAAGGCCATCTGTATTTAAATCCAAGGACAGATGAGACATTTAAATTTTAGTAGCACTCAGTTATATACCTGACATAGAGAAATGGCTGCAATCCTTTTTATCAGGCTGGAGAATAGGCATTAAATGACAAAATATTAGTCAGGCCATAGATCCACGAAACCTGTAAGTTCTGCAGCAGCTTCATTAAATCTGTTTTTTTATCAGAGGGGAGAGAAGGGGCTGGTATAACATTGCCAGCATTTGAGGCATTGGGCTTTTAGAGGATCGCTGCCAGATACTTCATCCATCTGTCTATTTTCATATTTATTGTTTTACCAATCACTTTATTCATCCATCTGTTCATCTGTGTAAACCCATTTTTTAAAATTTTAATTTTTATTTATAGACTGACCTTAATAAACTCTCCTCAAGTACTGCGTGTTTATCACTGTCATGGATGAAAACGTTATTAATGACAGGAGGGCTGAGCGGGGAAGACGACTGCCCTTTAAATTCCTTTTCAGCTGACTGGACCGCAGCAACTCAGCTGGGTGGAGGTGGCTGGATCGATAAGGTCAGAGTTCAGTCACTGGTCCCATCTCCTCTATCATCCCCATCACTCCCAGCTAACGATGCCTGCAGGTGGAGCGGGGGCACGTGGCTACGTTTATGAATTACCTCGCTCCATAGCGAAGGCTTTTCTGCCCCATAGGAAAAGCTGGGGGTAGCTCGGGATATTTATTTTGAAATGTATACAAGGGAAAACGTGGATGTCAGTACAAGAAAAGCAGCCTGGTGTTTTTAGAGTAAATATCAGTGGCTCGTAGTGCAGTGCTGGCACCATGGGTATCAGCTTTTCCAGGGGAATTCTGATTAAACATGAATAAGAGATGCGCCGGTCATTAAATGCTTCCCACATCACACGAAGGAATGAGAGGTGAGTTCATTTTCAGCACATAGCCTTGTACTTTCAGTCCAACTACTTAAACTGCCTTACTTGCCAGGAATCCAGGGCTGATAGCCACAACATCGCATACACCTCTGTATTTGCCGGGGCTTCGATACCTACACCTGCTTGGGCAAGAAAAGAAATAGATGTATTTCTTTTTGCAGGTACATAACTCGTAACACAGTTCGGAAAATGCCATTTATTACTACTAATCATGTCTTTGTTTAATTGCCAACAGCAATACAGATAATTGTTATGCTGAAAAGAGAAGGTGGCAAGAATATCTCAAAGTACCTCAAAATTATACACCTATGGATTAAGAGGATTTCAGCTTTCTGACAGGTAATAGTCACGAGGTGGCTATAAATGCTTTACGAGTTCACTTCGTTGACATAACGTCTAACCTCGCCCCCCCCAAAAATACATTTTTATTCTGCTGACTTAAAGCAGGTTTGACAAATACTCTCCAGGATAACTCAACCCTCACGTTTTATCTTCAGTTGGCCTAGGTGCCGTTTGCGACAAGAGTTTTGCCGTGAAAGATGTGGCTGTGAGGCTGGGAACGTTCCTCTCATGGCTTCATCTCATCTCCCGGCTCATTAGAAGCCTTGGATTCCTGCCTGGGATTTTATTTTGACATCAGAGGTGTAAATCAAGTCATAAACATATTTAAACTAATGTTGTTGAAAATCTGTAATTCTGACAGCGAAATGAGCAACAAAAAGTGCATATAATATTTGGTGACATGTAATTTTAACTTCATCCAGTCTCTTTCCTTTTGAGACATTGTTACCTGCAGGTTAAGGCAATAAAATAAGGATGTACAAGAATGTGTCAAATGTAGGGCTTCCCTAAATTACACTCTGAGGCACAGATTAATACATTTAATACATTCCAGTCATGAGTGAAGTACTTATAGCAGAACAACTGCTCCTTCAGTGATATCATTCACTGGAATGAACTACAGCGAACAGTGACAAGCTGGAAAAATGCCCCCACTTTTCAAACTGTACAAATGGCATTTGGACACAGTAACTCAAAACTGGACACTTCATTTCAAGTTTAAAGCTAGTGGTCCAGTCAAAAGCTATTACTCCATCTTCTTTATTTGTAGTCCATGCTTTTGTGCTCTTTAAGAATCAAATAAATACTGGTGTAATGGTTAGCAACTGCCAGTTCAACGAAAAATACTGCTAAATTCACCAATAAGTCTTTTTTCTACACACACAAATTTATGACATAAGAACTGAACCCATTCCTGTTACAATGTCTGGATAGTTTTTTAATGTAGAGGGAGACTCACTTTAGTGATAAGAGTTTAAACCTCAACTACTTTTTCCTTCTTTCTGGATCATACATCTAGATAGAGAAGAGTGTGAAATAAACGACCGGCGTGTGTAAACCAAGGTGTGCTGAGCTGATCCGTTCTCAGCTCCATCAATCCTGCGGAGGGAAGTGATCTCCATAGCTCTGCGGCCTCTTGCACCGAATACTCTATCCCTGAGATTATTTAAAAGCAGAGAGATTATTTGCATTGTGATTATTTAAAAGCAGAGAGATTATTTGCATTGAGATTGCAGATTTGCACTGAGATTATTTAAAAGATATTATTTCCTGTGAGATTATTTCAAAGCAAAGAGATTATTTGCACTGAGATTATTTCAAAGCAAAGAGATTATTTGCACCAAGGTTATTTCAAAGCAAAGAGATTATTTGCACTGAGATTATTTAAAAGCAGATGCAAGATCAGCCCCCTCCTCCGCATTCTTTAAAGACCTTGATGGAGAAGGAAAGGCAGCTGAGCTGGGTACGAGCTCACTAGATGCCTCCTCCTTGTCACTTCTGTACAACCCTCTTTGGTCCACTGTTTGCAAGTCCCTCTCCCTCAAAGGGACACCCCGAGCCTCCCACCCTGCCCCACCGCTGTCTGTACCATAGTTAGATGCCAGGTTGTGATCACCACAGACGTCCTGCTCCCGCATGTGCCCCTGCAAAGGGAAGGAGCAGCACTACCCTTTGGCCAAGGAGGACTTTGAACAGAAAGAAGAAGTTGCCCAGGGAATGGGGCTGGTTGCTTTCCATTCATGGTAGCACCACGTGCAGGCTTCAGGGCTTGAGTTTTCAGTTCCTGCTTTGATCTGCCTGTATAAAATAAGTGATGCTGACAGGCACAAGGCTTGAGCTCCTCCGTAGCGATCAGCACGTGCATCGTACCCCAGAGAAATCACTCGTATTTGCAGTTAGAAGACTTGAAAATATGGGGCTGTTTCTTTTCAAGTTTCTTTTCCACCCGTGCAGGCTCTGCAGTGGTCTCATCATCAGAAGACCCATGGTATCTGAAACACTCAAGAAAAAAGTGTCTGGAAACAGAAATTATTTTAATAATTTCACAGATATTACTTAAATTTCCTTTTATTCAGTTTCTTGAAGATACCAATGCTGAGACGAACAAGGATTTTATGTTCTAAGTAATTTCATTTGGTGTCATAATTACCATCTTGATTAATTCTATGGAAAATTATGAGGTTTTTTTTTCTTTTCCTATCTGCAGGGTACATTTTAAAAGATTTTGTATTAACTGCAAACAATGTGAGTTGGGAAGAACTGTGATAGTCTGCAAACAAAGCACCTTTAGTGACTGCAAAGGGATAAATGACAAGAATAACAGGGGCAGGACTGTCCCCCTGATCTCTGCACTGATATTATGAGAATACAAAGACCCTGTAAGCTATTGTTCAGAAAAAAGTAGGTTGCTAATACCCGTACCTCTGCCACCTCACTTCTTCCACTGCTGGCACTGAACAGACAACATGTCTGTTATTATCTTTCCTTCTTGGAGAGAAGCTCCTTATGATTTGCTGCGTGTTGAATGAGACATCAAAGCTCAACAGCCCCAGCCCTGTAACATCCAGTGGGATGCATGTCCCACGCGGTGTAACTCACTTTGGAAATTAGTACATCATCAGAAGACCCATGGTATCTGAAACACTCAAGAAAAAGTGTCTGGAAACAGAAATTATTTTAATAATTTCACAGAAATTACTTACATTTTCTTTTATTCAGTTTTTTGAAGATACCGATGCTGAGATGAACAAGGATTTTACGATGTTCGGTCCACTGCTGGCACCGAACACGACATGTCTATTATTATCTTTCCTTCTTGGAGAGAAGCTCCTTACGATTTGCTGCATGTTGAATGAGACATCAGAGCTCAACAGCCCCAGCCCTGTAACATCCAGTGGGATGCATGTCCCACACGGTGTAACTCACTTTGGAAATGACAAGCTGGAAGACTGGGACACTTGTAGGTTTTTAAAAATTATTTAAGATTATTTTAATCCTTTGACCTTGGCAAGATAACACCACTTTTTGATGATGAGCTGATATTCTAAATAAGTAACATTTTAATTTCATAAGCAGAAAGACTTGTTTTTCCTCCTGAGTTCTGCCGTAGCCTCCTAAAGAAGTGTGAGGAACCAGAGAGGCTGCAGGAGGTACTCGCCTGTGCAAGTGTGCTGTAACACAGCTCACACAGCGCTGAATTCCCCAGGACTGGCAAAGTCTGCCCTTACTGAAAGCACTCACAATCCATTCCTGAAGTTTCCACATGGTCTTCATCCCCCAGCGACAGGAGAATGAGAGACCACAGGACCTTGCAGGGTGAGCCCTGAGGAAGAGGAAGGGCTGTGGATACTTGGAAAAATATTCACAATTAATATCCATTTGAAAAACAGAATTGGTATCTCTTTTCCTTCCCCTTCCTGCCATTCTTTCTTGTGAAATAGCTTCAGAGTGAGGAACCTATTATTGGCCATTGCACATCGTTAATTTTAGAATCATTTCTCTTCTGCTGCATCTTATGATCCTGCATTATACTGTGTAATATTGTCATCCCAGCATAGGAAGCATCGCCTGTTTCAAGCATAACACCACAGACCAGAGTTACTCAGTCTAAGAGAGACCTCAGCAAGACATCACAGAGCAGTGCAAGGGCGGAGATGACATATAAATATGTGGTCATGAAAATACATCACAGATGAAGAGACGTTGCTTTACGTGAAGGGACTGGGAGTGCAGGCAACAGCTCTGAAGCTTGGAGATTTCTCAGCAGTGTCTTACTTAGAAATCCAAATTTTGACAGTATAAACCAACCCTATTAATATATAGTTCACTGTGTTTTAAAACTATACCAAGGGCTCAACACCTCATATCTCTGATAGGCTTATGACAGAGACATGTTTAGTTTTACCTGGTTTAGCACCAGTGAGTCCATGAATAGACTTCACTGTTTATTGACTGCACTGAAGACTTTGGCCACGGAAAGACTTGTTGGATGGCAGCGTCTATGGCCTCGCTAGGCAGAGCTCACAGAATCGCCTCAATTGGAAAGACCTTTTAAGATCATCGAGTCCAATTATTTAACCCAACACTGACAAGTCCCCGACTAACCCATGTCCCTCAGCGCTGTGTCTACACGACTCTTCAATCCCTCCACCACTGGAGACTCCACTACTGTCCTGGGCAACCCCTTCCAATGCCTCAGAACCCTTTCAGCAAAGAAATTCTTCCTCACATCCCATCTCAACTGCCCTTGCTGCAACTTGAGGCCATTTCCTCGTGTCCTGTCCCTTGTTCCTTGGTGGAACAGACCCACCCCCACCTCTCTCCACCCTCCTCCAAGGGACTTGGACAGAGCCAGCAGGTCTCCCCTCAGCCTCCTTTTCTCCAGGCTCAACAACCCCAGTTCCCTCAGCCGGGAACTCAGCACACTTGTGCTCCAGACCCTTCCCCAGCCTCGCTGAGACCATGTGAGCACGAAGCCCAGACTAACTGAACCGAGGTCTGCAGCATCAATGACATGTGAAGGGGTTTTGGATTCAGCCAAGAGAGCGGTGCCCACAGAGACCACTACAGCTGCAGGACCAGTTCTTACGTGACTAATCTGACTTCACTCACAGGAACAAAGCATTTTCACTAGAGCAGAGAGGATTCAGGGCTAGGGATGGTTTTTTACCAGTACATGCTTCTGCTCATCAGTTTTTCTTAAAAATAATCCAGATGCAGGTCTATATTAGTCCCCATTTAAGCCTAATCCAGTTTGTAAACACTTTGAAGCAAACTCTTTATTTTTTTTTCTTTTTACCCAGATAACCAGGGTTTATATACATCTTGTGTAACAGGCCGCAGCTAGAGATCCTAGATCAATAGAAGTAAGAATGAAAAACAACACCGTGTTCAAAACTGCTACGACTAATACAAAAAACCAATTCAATCCATACTTGCAGGATTTTATCAGTGACCAAGTACTAATTCCAAATTTTACCAGCGTCTGCCTGTTTTCCATGGAATAATAGCAAAATATATTTCCAATTCTGATTTTAACTCCTTAAATCATGTTGACAAAATAATTTAAAAATTAAATGAACTCTTTTTCAGAAGAACTCTCCTCAAGGCACACACATGGGAAGAAGCAGCAGCCCTCAAACATGTCACTCTTGGAAAACCCAACACGATGTTAGGAGACCTGATAGTCCTGCTGCAGCGCCCGTGCAGAACACAGAGCACAGGGTAATCTGACAAAATAATTGGATTATACATGCACAATTCAGACTTTCAGTTACTGGGTGTGCTTTCTTGCTCCTAGTTTCCACAGGAAAGTCAGTTTTTTTGTTCCTTAAGTCCTTGTACTGCTTATTTACATATGAAAAGGTAAGTTTATAAAAGAGCTTTCCTATTTTACTACATCTAATAGTTAATAATTTAAATCTGTAGCCATTATCATCATATAGATTGACACAAATGGCATATGGATCATTCTGGGGATGAGGGTTAGTTTCTTTTAAGAGAGAATTGTTTTAGTTTTTGCAGGAAATTAATCAGGGGAATGGGCTTTGTGGAGCATGGAGCAAATCTAATCTGTTCTTTGTTCAAATTTGCCTTGCTCCAATTCCTAGCAATTGTAGACAACATGCTCTTTTGTTCAGGAGCCACTTGTTACATGCATAATTAGAGACTGCAGTAGCTGTGTTTAAAGAAAAACTGTTTTCCAATGTAATGTGTGATCTTGATAATAGTATTTTCATCAAAGGTAGCAATTACATTCATTAAGCTGGGACTGGCAAGGCAGCAAGGAAATTAAGTGGAAGGTGAATAAAAAGCTCCCCGTTTCTTTTTAAAATCTCTGTCTCTTTATAAGTTGAAATGCACCATGTTGAGCTGCAAACTGGAAAATACATACTGAATATAAAAAAAAAAAAGAAAGAAAGAAAGAAAAAAATAAAGTCCTCCTTAACCTTTCTGAATAATGATCCAGAAGATATCCTAGGGACACCTACTATAGATGCACTTTTCAAATTAAAGGGCTTTATTCTACATTAATTTCTTATGCAAGTTTTAAACGAGCTCAACATATGATTCAGGTCTTTAAAAGGCTCCAGGGCTCTCTAGGATTAATTCACTGTTCTTTTCACACATAAATTAATTGTTTTGTGTTCTCAAAAAACAGCAAACAGCACATAAATCAACCAGTTTAGAAAAGACGCGAGGCTGGTACCTTTTGCAAATCACTGAAGTTGGCTATTTACACTTCATTATTATAACATGTAACTTTTAAAGGAAAGGCTGGAAAAGTAGGACATATGTTGTTAATTCGAAGCAGATTTCTTGAGCCCAGAACTCATTTTCACAATTTGATTCCTTGAAAGATAAAAGTTGTGGAGCACTAAAAAGCCATTCTCCCAGCACTCTAATTATATTTTTCTGAGTTAATAATTCAATTAGACATCACTAATGTATTTGCAAACATTCCCTTCTAAAAATAGCTAATTTGTTTGGGGTTTTTTTTGTTGTTGTTGT
>NW_010322447.1:0-9193 GCF_000700745.2 Antrostomus carolinensis
CCATTCCCTGTCCCCTGTGCCGCTGCGGGGGAGGAGGCAGAGAAATTGGGAGAGAAGTTCAGCCTGGGAATAATGGAGGGGTGAGGAGAAAGTGTTTTTACAATTTGATTTTATTTCTCATTATCCTCCTCTGATTTGATTGTTAATCAGTTAAATTCATTTCCTCAAGTCGAGCCTGTTTTGCCCATGCCAGTAATTGGCGAGTGATCTCTCTCTGCCCTTATTTCAAACCACAAACCTTTCATTATATTTTCTCTCCCCTGTCCAGTTGAGGATGAGGAGTGATACAGTGGGCTTTGGTGGGTACCTGGTGTCCAGCCAGGGTCAACCCACCACAGGTAATTATTGCAGCTAGGAGCTCAGACGGTGGATCTTACTGAATATGTTTGTACAAAAAAAAAAAAAAGAGATTAATCTGAAAATTAAAGATGATTTTAAAATAAATTTCAGTACACTTTGTCATGACACATTTGAGTTTCTGCTACTGGTAACAAAATACTTCCTAATCAAAACTGAAGTATGACACATCTACAGAGCCTTCCAGTTTGAACAAATCAACACTAGCTGACACAAAAATGTTTTGTGGAATACACCCGAGAAGTAAAGCTTGCTTTCTAATGAGAACAGCTGCTCTTTCTCACATCCCATATCTATTATATAGAAGGTAATTAAAAATACTCTCTTCTGATTCACCATAAATTCTTCTGCCAGGACACCTACAGAAAACAAGCAGATACAGCACATAAATGTATAAAGCTTTAAGTGTAAGTGTGTACACTTTGGGGTCTGAATGCATTTTTGTATACAAGTGCAGAGGTTCAGGGGACTGAATTCAGTTTATTTTGCTTTTTTTGCTGATCCACAGCGACTAGTGAGATCCACACAGCAAGGCAAGATCACCACCGGTCTCCTACCTCTTTCTGTCCTTGTACATTAGCTTATTTTCAAATGTGTTCATACAATTAACTTAATTTGTTTTTCTCTTTCCCCAAATACACGATGCAGATCATTTCCTGACTCCAGTCCCATGCCCTAACTTACAAATGTTATTTTTTATTGTTTGTCATTGGTATCTAGTAATTTATGCCAACAACAGAGAATACAGTACTTATAGCACAAACAGGTGATTAGAGAGGTCTCATTATTCACCAACAGGAAATAGAAAAGATTTACTGTGCGTACACAAATAGATCGTTACTGCCTGATCTTGACAAAGAAAGAGACTACAATAAAAAAGACCAATAAATGTAAAATAACAGTGGAATCTGAAATCCAATGTATTTCTTCTCAAATGAAGCTATTAACAACAACCTGGAGGGTCATTAGGGATTTCCTTACTTTTTCCCTCTATTTGTGGGCCTCATTAAAGGAATCACTTGTTATCTTGTGTATATGGCAGTTGTGTATTTGCCACTGGAACTTTTAATTTCTTTTTTTCTCTGAGAAAAGTCTTTTTTTTTTTCTGTTTGTTTTTTGGGGTTTTTTTTGTTGTTTTTTTTTTTTTTAATAGCTATTGATCTCTCCCCTCCCCAAATCAAACCCTTCACATGCTTCTCTATTGCCCAGGGACCCATGCCACGGACCAGAAACACAACAGGTTAACTGCTGCTATTTCTTTTTTTGGATCTTGACCTCAAACTAACTTTCTGAAACATTTTTTTCACTAACCTGGCCCAGACCACTGCCTACCATGAGGCATTTGCAGCCACAGTTAGTTACTGTAATGGGCCTAGGACATTATCCCAGCTCTAAATTAGGTTTTTTCCCCATCAGAGCCGAAGGCAGATCTGCTGTTTTGCACAAGTCCCATAGCCAAGACACAGGCAGTGCTCCCCCCAATTATACTGCCTCATTACCAGCAAAGAGAAGGAGTACCTAACACACAGCAGTGCTGCACATCCTGAATGATAAAAGCATTATTTGCATAACACTTGGTGTTCCTGCAGGTTTAAGGCCTAATAAATCTCCCAGGGAAGTTAAAAGCAAAACTCTTCCAAAAAGCTGGATCAGACCACTGGTGCTCAAGATCTCTACGTCAGGAGCTGTTATACAACAACTTCTAATGAGATCAGCAGAACTGGTTTAAATCCAAATGCTACTTGCATCACTCCTGTGCAGGTCTGAAGTAATACCATTAACTTGATGGCGTTATTCCTGTTTGATACTGTCAACAGAAGCAGTACTTGAATCATTTTCTCTACTGCTTAATTATATTGTGACACCAAAACAATTTTTAAGACAATTTCTTAGGATTTTATTTCCTCCTACTATTGCTTCGATCCTTCCCTCCAATTCCCTTCTCATTTATTTTTTAATCCAGTAATGCTTAAACCACATTCTCTATTTCTCATAAGTTTCTGATTAGTTCTTCCTTTTTTAGCCCAATTTATTTTTATTTGAATTTCATTCATTTGATAGTGTTTGCTTTTCATTTATGTAGTCTTTTATGATTTTCTACTTGTTACTAATTCTATTGCTAAGTAGTTTAAAGTCTTTATTTTAAGAAGTATCTATTTTAAGTCCTTTAGTATTTCTAGTGGCATATCAGTTTTGTCTCAGTAGTATTCCTGATTGCCAGGTTACTAAGCCAGAAATTGCTGCAAATGGCTCCTGTTAGTCTTGCTTAAACCAAACATGCAAGGTGTATGTCAGACAATTTGGAGAAATCAATAAAAAATATTTATCCTCTACTTGCATTTGTGTTATACAAAAAAGCCTAAAAAGGGTCAGACACTTATTCCTCTGGACAAATGTATTTGCTGAAGTCTCCTGCTATGTTATTCAGAAATAAAGTAAATTTCGGTTATGAAAGCTGCATTCAAAGATTCAGGATGTTGCACACAGTAGTCACTTCAAACAATAATTTCAACATTTTGCAACACGATTCTTCTTCATACATCTACACTGGTAGACGACTGAAAGGAAGACAAAGCAATATGAATATTTTCCTTACAGCAGTTGCCAAGCAATTCAAACAACATTGTCCAAAAAGCTTAACTTTTGAAAGCAATCTACAAGGCATCATAATAGAAAGCATCTTGAAGAATTATCGATCAAAGCCAGATGCTATTGCACTCCACTACAGTCTTTTATTTTCTTGAAACATGCTATAAATAAATAAAACTAAGCATGAAATAAATTTTGTAGGTTTCATTGTCAGAAGTGCAATGAAGACAACAGGTCTTCTCAGATAAAACATATTAACATGTACATTAGAGTAAAAATCATGATCACAAAGTAGTTAAAAGGAAGTAAAAACATAGAAAGCAAAGAATTTATCAGTGTTAAGAGACCTCGGTGCCTATCTTCCAAATCACTGGTTGAAAATCATAGCTGTAAGCGTTTGCTGAAAAAGCTTATCTATTCAGAAGCATGAAATGTAAGTTGCACAAACGTCTATTTCCTGGGGTTTTTAACAGGAAAATTATCACTACCTCCGCAATATCTACTTCCTCATAAATCCATCAGATACCTAGTCCTAAAGAAACCAGATATTTTCTAACAGATCAGGTCCAAAACTTATTGATTAGCTTTTTGTAAGAAAACCTGCTCTTACTACAATACAAATTTAACTAAACAGAACAAAACACAGATTATTAAAAATGCTGTGTACAACCAAGAAACACATCTTTGCCTGTGGCCATCTTAAAAACCAAACAAACACAAAAATATTATAAGGAACATAAATCTCTTTCCCCACTGGTGATTCACCCAATCTGTCTACTACCAAATCTTGAAATGCCACTGTCCTCCACTGTACCAAGTGTTGTCTGAGACCTGATACACCACAAATCCCTGTGAAGGAGAGGATCAAACAATAAGCAGTAGAAGTTGTTGTGGGATTGTGCCTGGCTCTGTATGATGGACCTGTTTTATTATGAGCAACACAGATTCTGTTCCTTCCAACTCAAACTATTCTATGATTCTATGATTTCGTCTCAATTTTTTCTTGCTGGTATTGTGGTGAAGGGAGAACTGACAGGAACTCCCTACCTTCCTCTTCTAGCAGTGTATTAAGCGCTTTTGCTATGCTATCCAGGCTACACATAATGAAAACTACAGATTTTAATGAGATTTAACTATGATTTTTCCTCTTGAAACAAATTTAGCAAGTGCCTGGATATTTTCAGTTATCTTGCTTCTTGTTTCCTTTTAGCTTTTTTGCCTGTCCCTCACTGTTTCCATGCAGGTCCAGGTTTCAGGTGAAAGTAATATAGAAGGAAAAGTATCAAATGTTTATCCTTTAAATGACAGACTGTAAGCAGAGAATCTGAGTAGGCCTTTCCTTGGGGCAAAGCAAGACCAAAAGATCTCATTAGCCAGAAGGAAATGAGATCACAGGGCACCAGTGAGAATATCTCTTATGTGCGTCCTCATTTCCTACTTGGAAAAGTCTGAATCTTCATAGAATCATAGAAACAGAACATTTTGTGCTGGAAGGAACCTATAAAGGCCATCTAGTCCAACCCCCTGCAGTGAGCAGGGACATCTTCAGCCAGATCAGGTTGCTCAGAGCCCTGTCCAACATGATCTTGAATGTTTCCAGGGATGGGGCTTCTACCACCTCTCTGGGCAACCTGGGCCCATGTCTCACCACCCTCACTGTAAAAAATTTCTTCCTTATATCCAGTTTAAATCTCCCCTCTTTCAGTTTAAAACCATTACCCCTTGTCCTATTGTTACAGGTCTTGCTAAAAAGTTCATCCCCATCATTTTCTGTAAGCCCCCTTCAAGTATTGAAAGGTAGCAAGAAGGTCTTCTTGGAGCCTTGTCTCCTCCAGGCTGAACAACCCCAACTCTCTCAGCCTGTCCCCATAGGAGATGTGTTCCATCCCCTGATAATTTTTGTTGCCCTCCTCTAGACTTGTTCTAACAGGGTCTTTCTTTCTTTCTCGTGCTGCGGACTCCAGAGCTGGACACAGTACTCCAACTGGGGTCTCATCAGGGCAGAGCAGAGGGGCAGAATCACCTCTCTTGACCTGCTATCCACACTTCTTTTGATGCAGCCTAGGATATGGTTGGCTTTCTGGTCTGCAAGCACACAGTTTATGTCCAGCTTTTCATCCAAGAGTACCTCCAAGTCCTCCTCTGCAAGGCAGCTCTCAATTCCTTCATCCCCCAGCCTGTATTGATATTGGATGTTGTCCCCACTCAGGTGCAGGATCTTGTTGAACCTCATAAGGTTTGCATGGCCCCAACTCCTGAAGTCTGTCAAGGTCCCCCTGGATGCCACCTCTTCTCTCTAGCATATCAACTGCACCACTCAGCTTGTTATCATCAGCAAACTTGCTCAGGGTGCACTCAATCCCACTGCTTATGTCATAGATGAAGATATTAAACAGCACTGGTCCCAGTATGGACCCCTGAGGGACACCACTTGTCACTGGTCTCCATCCGGATATTGAGCCATTGACCACTACCTTCTGGATGTGACCATCCAACCAGTTCCTCATCCACTGAACAGTGCACCCATCAAATCCATCTGTCTCCAATTTAGGGGACCGTGTCAAAGGCCTTACAGAAGTCCAGACAGACGGTGACCATAGCTCTTTTAGGTTAAACTGACAGTGGCTGAACTTGAGTATTGTTCTGTGGTAGTACTAGGAAATAATTTTTTTTTTTTTGCTAAGGTGGCAAGAAGAAAATACAATCATCTACTGTGTCCATTCTCCTCCGTGAGAATGCACTTTGATATGGGCTACTGCCCTGGTACAATCCAAATAGGAAAAGAGAGATCTTATCAACTTTTAAGAATTCACATTATATTTTTTAAAACCACAACACCATAAACAACCAAACACGTATTATTCTAGACAGTTACTCAAAGAATGCTATTTCAGATCCTGCTCTAGGAAGACCTGGAGTTCAGCCTTTGAAAAAGACCACTTCAATGGGTTTAGATGCCTTAGCAGTTGCTCATAGGGTTTAACCCATAAAAAAGAAAACCATTTGGCCTACCTGAAGACTGACCACCATATCAGGCAAGCAAGTAACACTTGTGATAAACACAGATACCAACAGTACTACGCAGACTGAAAATCATCCTAAGTCTGCACAGCACCTTCATAAAACATGCTAGTGTGCCCTACTAAGTCCTAAATTTTAGCTTCCATTTCTAGATCTCCTGAATGAGAAGGGTTATGATAATGCTAACATTTCAAAGATTTACCTGACTTCAAGTGTAATCTGTTCCACAGACATCAAAGGGGTTCTTCAAAGACACAGCCTCCCTGTGCAGAGTAGCTTGCAGAATTTGTGCTTCAGGTCTTGAACACCAAATTAAATGGAAGCCAGGATTACAGGTACTCCCAAATTAAACCCCTTTTATATCCATATGACTAATTTTAGTTCTGAAATTTGTAATTCTTCCGAAATGCAGTACTTATCATTTTGGCATTCAGGCCATTGAGCTAATGTCAGTATCTTCCCCAGCTGTTGGGACATAGGAATGTGCATACAGGTATTCAAGAGCAAATTACTTCTCTTACTTCCCTGCTTCCCCTCCTTTTTTACTTTTAAATAAAACAAAACTGGCAGGATGTATCAAGATTTGCTTTAAACATCTGTGTGGCTAACATGTTTTGCTTATTTTAAGCTGGACTGTATTCTGAATTACAAAACCAAAAAGACTATTGGAGTAACAAACTGGTAAGCAGTATCGCAGATTAGTAATTCACAGTATCTCTAATTTAGAGCATCTCTGCTCCTGTCTGAAGCTGCTCACAGAGAACATGTTTGGTTTTTTTCATCCTTCTCTGTGTTCTTGTTTTCATAACTCACATCAGTCCGAATGGAAACTACATAGCACAGATAGGTATCATGTCAACAGCATGCTCCCTCAAAAGCAACACATCTCACACTCCACCTGCAATATTATACCGTAGATTTAGAATGCTATCGTTTCATGTTTAACCCAATGCAAGATTTAAGCACGAATCAAACAAGTTCTATGATTCTATGTACGGACCTCACCCTCTGATCAAACTTTTTGCAGCATTGGTATTGCCACGAAGAGTTTATGTTTTGAATTTCTGATGTTTTCCCATTAAATTCCCTTTTGTGAAAGAATTACAACCCATCTTTAACTTGCAGGGCTCTACTGCCATGTCATAAGTACCTAGCAGTCTGAGCATATATGCCATATAAATGTGTGATAAATGACACACAAAACCGTCCTGTGAGAAATGCCAGCAAAGAACACTGCATACAGTGACTGTTTTGGGGTCTGCTGCTGCCTGGCCTTCAGTAGGGACACGAAGGAGAGAGTCCAGTGCACGGGTGGTGAGCAGCTTACTGCCAGGGCACCAGTAACCAGAGGAACACATTACAGTGAAAGAGATGCTGTCACTTCTCATTGTCAAGGCAGGAGGTAGTAGGTGTGAAATAACATTTTGTCCTCCAGGGCTTTCCTTGGAATTTCCCGATTAGCATGTTAAAAATCTGGGAGAAGTCATAATAATTTTAGTTTCTAAATATGAAATGCACTAAGAAGCCAGTGTTTATATTTTTCTAATTTATTATGGAGATTACAGATTTGACTACAGAGTTTGTGAGACTCCCTTGAAACTTATTTTTTAATACTGATACTCTTGTGAGACTTTTTTTTCAATAATGATACATATAATAGGATATGTTTTTATGTTAAATGGCAAAAAAAACCCCACTATTACTACTACACACAGGAAGCACTGATTATTCATGATACACTTATAAGCCCATTGTTACTTTCCACTTCATGGCTGAAGGCATTAAAAAACTTAACAAAAATTCGGAGGCTTTGGAGATACACTGCTGACATGTTGGTGATTCCTTAGTTGGATACATGCAAGCCACAGCCTGATGAATTAAGTAATCTAAGTTATAAAATATGATGCTTATTCAATTGAGAATACACTTAAGAATTCCTTTTCAGTGTGCAATATAAATCCTTTTTTCTCTTTCAAAGTGTATACATAGAATCATAGTATCATAGAATGTATTGGGTGGGAAGGGACCTTCAAAGGTCAGCTAGTCCAACCCCCTTGCAGTGAGCAGGGACATCTTAGAATCACTAGAGCAGGTTGCTCAGAGCTCCATCCAGCCTGACCTTGAATGTGTCCAGGTATGGGGCCTTCACTACCTCTCTGGGCAACCTGTTCCAATGGTCCACCACCCTCATATTGAAGAACTTGTTCTTAATATCCAACCTAAATCTGCCCTTTTCTAGTTTAAAACCATTACCCCTCACCCTATTGCTATCTGCCTTTGCGAACAGTTCTTCCCCAGCTTTCTTGTAGGCACTTTCTGTACTTACCCAGGCCTTCATTTTTATCTGTCTCTGTATCAAAATAAAGTGAGAAAAAATTTATCAAAGTCACTGGGTTTATACAGGAATAAATGTGGTGTGAGAAAAATAATTAAGCCCAGTCTCCAAAGACACAACATTTTCTACGGTAACTGAGCATGTATTCAGTGCAAACAAACCCAATACCTGGCCAAATACAGAAACATGTAACAAAGCCCAGGTGATGACTCCAGTTGACTATGACAGACAAACGACTCATTCGCTCCTGCATGGGTACTGCACATTTTTTTAAGACAATTACAATAAGACAGGAATTTGATTTTCTACAAAAAAATCTAGATGAAGCCAAATAAGTCAATCTTCCCTTCTGGAATCACAGCAGACATAAAACAGTGTTTGTTTTCAAGGCAGGGAAGCTGGGAAACACAGGATAATAAACACAGACTATCTTAATTATGAAGTTCTCAATACTTTCTGGAAGGAAGGTGTTCTGCATGGCTACTCCCTACCTGATAGACTATTCCTCCTGTTGCAAATCAGTCCTGCTGACATCTCGCCATATTTGCATCTGGTCAATTTTTTCAGCCCCTCCACAAATACTTGCCAACCAGAACATTAAACTATGAAAAATATTATTTGGATAATCCCTGTATATTTCTCATGTCATGAACCAACAGTATCACTTTCACACATAACACATCTCTTTCATCTCTAGTCCTGTCTCAAATCTCAATTTTTCTTCAAGCACATAGAAATTAAAAAGGGGAAAAAAAAATCAGAAAGCAGTAAAAGATAACATCAGATAAACCAAATTCAGAGTACCAACAGATTTTCAGACACTTAATAGTTTTGCTGTTATTATCACTCTCTCCATGGCAAAAATCAAAAAGGATTATCAGACCCATAATT
>NW_010322447.1:9219-12756 GCF_000700745.2 Antrostomus carolinensis
CACATTGTGTTGTTCTCTCTGTTCCTTTAAAAGGTCAATGAGGCTTATTTAAAAAAAATAAAATCAAACTACAAGTTTATTGCACAGAAGCTGGTGGGAAAAGTCATTATTAGGGAATGGTAGCTTGTTTTGAGATCTTGTATTGGCATGGCTATGAAAGTTGTTACAACACAACATAAAGGTAAAAGAAAATTAATGTAGCTGACGTATTTACCTTTTTTTCATTAAATATTGCTCAATGTACTTCATGCACAGTCAGCAGAAAGTCATACATGAAAATGATTTGGAAAACAGCGTTTCTCCCTTAAACTTGACATTAAATTATCATTACTAATTTTCAGTTTTGGAAAAAAAACCCCAAACAAATGTCACCCTAAATTCGTGTTGATGTTGTTGTTAATTCAGAGCTACTCTAACAAAAAATGAAGATGGAAACAAATTTTAGTTAGATTATCACCTTGCTGTGACATTTATTAACCAACAACCACACCTGGTATGTAAAGAATGTGTATTGTCATAGCAACCAATTTTTTTAGGGGTTTTTTTAGTATTATAAATACAAATAAATAATTTTCAAGGAATATAAGTGACTTGCTATTTGAACCAACAACACCTCTGAATTTTAGCAGAAACAGCATCACTGCAAGACCTAATTATGCACTTTAGTAGTATCTAAATATACATATGGCTTCTGAGAACATAAAAACATTGGCCTTACGTGTAAGCTATTCAAATAGGTTCCTGGAGGATGAAAACATCTGGCTTTGATTTAGGCTATGGGAACTTTCAAGTTCTTAGCGTCCTCCAGTTTTCAATTCTGCAAAGAGTAGCCAGTGTACAAACAAATCACTGCAAGGGCTCCAAAATTTATCCTTAATACAATAAGAGGTGACGACTGACATTCTGTAAGTAATTGCATCTCCAGTGAAGCCCAAAAAACATATAAACTACAGCTGAAATAATGAAGAATCACAGTAATTTATGATGAAATACAATCAGTCTTATGAATCACAGTAATTTATGATGAAATCCATAACTCTCCAGGATTGCCATGAAAGCCTGAAGTGTGAGATGAAAGTACAGCATTAGCTACATTTTTAAGCTATTCAAACTATTTCATAAGAGCTCCTAATCCTTTAAATTCTACGTAACACACCCAGCTGTGATTTGTGGATACAAGTGTAGAACTTTTTAAACTATTGATTTTGCACATTGGCTCATATGTGGTTTAGATTTTTGCTGGGTTTTTTGTTTGGTTGGTTGGGTTTTTTTTAAGAGACAACCAAAGACACCTAAAGAAATAATCTGTTACCTGTTGCATATGAACAGTTCTCAATGGCAATCCATGAAACCTGCATTATGGGAGCTACTAATGCTAATATGCCAGCTCTTCAAATGTTAGCCTGCTACTATCCAACCTAAAAGACAACTTGGTATAGAAATATCATATCCTTTTCTCCTCTGTCCACTTGCCCAATATAAACTTCTAGACAAGGATATTATTATACATTTATATTATATTTTCTTACACACATGATCTTACTACTGAAAGCATTTGCATGGTTAATATAAATTTATCACCAGTTTTTGGATGAGCCTGTCTTAACTGTCCCTTTAAGCCAAACCTCTTAAGAAAGTCATCTTCTTTTACAGAACAACTAGAATCCAACTGTATTGTTAGATGGAAAAAAAACAAACAAAACAACTCATCACACTCAAGATCTCAAGATACATCTTAAGAAAATGCAGTCATCAAACAAACAAATAAACAAGACAACTTCCAGACACCACTTTGACAAAACTGAAATATGACTCAGTTCTTTGTCAGGGAAGACAATGAAAGCGTGCTGTGGCCATCAACTGTTCTCCCACAGAGTGTCACCAAGCAGGTATGTGCCAAATTGTATAGGTTTTAGTGTTTTCTTTAAGTATCTCAATACAAGCAAGGAATTAGGTGAACCTCTTCAGTCTGCTAGTCTGTTTTATAAAATGAAGTTTATAGCTTATATATTAATTTGGAGAACAGAAATAATCATAAATAAAAACAAGAAACTAAAGAAAACAAAGAGAATTCTTGAGAGACATTAAAAGAATTCTGCTTTTCAAAATGAGAAGAGCACCTCATGAGTTTAGCTTGAGTCATGATGTGAATTAATTTACGATTTTTCAAAAACATTACAGTAGAGAATACCATTCTATTATAATTTCAGTTTTACCAGAAACATTGCAGATGTACAATGGATTATGTATGCACTGAACTTTCTGGTGTTACATAAACATATGAAGGGCATGACAGTAGCTATGTACCAAAGGGGCAGAAAAAAACCCAGCCCAAACACTTAAAATTAAAGGTAATAATTTTTTGCAGAAACAAAAAAAAACTTCTGAAATTTACTACTTGTGTTTGCTAAGGCTCAAGGAGCCAAACAACCAAGCAACTTCCCAAACAATATGTTTATCTAATAGCTTGTCCATCCCCCTTAAGTAACAGCTTCAGGGAATGACATACAGAAAAAGTCACAGTAACAAGCAAGCAGTAAACATGCATAACAGGGAGACCTTCCCGAGTGCTTGCTTCTTAATAATTACAACAAGCCAACAAAACAGCAAACTGTTTTTATTATAACAAATTTTAAAATTCTGAGGCCACATGAAACATGCTGGGCCAACACGTTACTGACACTGCATTAAGGAGGAAAGAGGAAAGCAATGTGCATCTGCAGAACCCATTGCTTCCTCTCTTCAGATCAAAATTTCAAAATAAACAGTGTTGCAGTCAATGACCAAGAAAAAACTGGATTGGCAATTTGAAAAAAAAAAAAAAAAGGAAAAAAATTAGGAATGATTGAACTAAAATTAAATATTTGACAGTCAGCTTTCCTGTAATGCTTGCATTACTGGCTGTTCTAACTCGCAAGCTATAGTTTGCAGCCAGCAGCTTTGATAAAACCCTCATTTCACCCCAACAGCCACACTGATGGGTTAGTCAGGTTAGCACTTCTCATTTTGAACCAGTTAGTTATAACTGGTTCAAATAACCAGAAGTTATTTCAAAAGTGGCCAAATCACTTGCAGTGACCCCTTTCCATCTACTTTTCTTGGAAGAATATGGTTGGTGAAATGGCTTTCAAAGACACCCGATTTTTAAACAAATCAGGAATACTGACTTTCTATAAAACAAAACTTGACTTTCTGCAAAAAAAGAATAGAATTGACTTTACAGAAAATAGAAGTAGAATCCTTCATTCAATCCCCATGTTTCATATGTTACACTATGCAATTAATGAACAGGCTTCTACCCAATTATAAGTGCAGTTTCTTATTTGAAAACACACATCTAGCTTTTAACAAAACATACAAGCACCATGCAGAGCGGTCCAGCCAACTGAGCCAACGTTAACAGCATGCCAAACAGCAAGAGAAAAATAATTTCATATGACCTGCCTTTTATGTGGCAAAAAAAATCTCATTTCCAAAGGAGAAAAACAAAACATATTTCTCAATAAGCATGCTATTTATGCAAACATAGTCCATCAG
>NW_010322447.1:12779-20790 GCF_000700745.2 Antrostomus carolinensis
AAAACACCTTTGTGTCCTCCAGGAAGGAAACCCCCATGACCATGCAACCACACACATACATAGACACAGATAAAACCCACGACTCCACAAGCCCCAGGGAGTTAATAAGACACATATTCTCTGGGTGATCAGGTGTAAGCAAAAAATTCCTCCAATGAAAAAAAAAGTGAAGTCTTGTCTTCTTCACAATATAACCTGTTGGAACAGGTCATAGAAAGATTAATGTTATTAGTAAGTTGTCAGACAACAACTCAGTATTAATTTGAGCCTCAACCTTACAATCTGTCTCCTCCGATGCATATTATAAGTCTCATTAAAGTTAATGAGGTTTTGACAAGGCTTCAAATTTACAGGCTGGATTTTAGGATTGTGTACTAGACTTTTCAATTGGACCGTTTCTATAAATTCTAAATTTTGCCAGCTTGCTTTGAGTTTTGCATCTTCCCCTTTGCAAAACTTATATGCCTAGTGAATTTCAAGGACTAGTCTCTTTAATTATAAAGTTAGCTTACTCACAAATATAAATACTGCATATTTAATGCTATGATACAGTATTTATTTTGAAATGTCTGCTGTAAATACCACTTCTTGGGTTATTTTTGCAAACTGAAGACTTCCACAGCCTGTCTGGAATGTGCATTCAGAATGAAAGTATGCTGGAGAAATTACCTTCTGAAAAAAAACTTACCATACTAATATGCAACTAATATTAATTTACTCTTAAAGTGACTTCTTTTAAAACAAAAAAAAAAAAACCCAGCAAAACAGAAAGAAGATACATTGATATGTCAACGTGATATTATCAACACAGTATCTCAGCATACCACAATACTGAGGCATAGCATCAACAAGCTCAGAGCCCTTCTTAAAGGAAAACATTTTGGTTACAAATGCACAGCAGAATCCACACACCCACATCTATGTGACAGTGCTACTCCTTAAGGGATTGAAGAAATTTGCTCCAGCCAGAACATCAGAACTTTGCATGCTATAATGGAGAATAATCCACAGATGTCACTCAGTGATTTTGGCTATTTTTGTATAAGCACTCACCATTTTAAAAATGCATGAGAGAATTAAGGAGGTTTTCTAATTAGAAGTGTCTCATCATGGATTTGGAACTGTCACTAACAGTTCAAGCAGTTTAAACAGTTCAAAGAAACTCGGAAAATTATTGTTGAAAATCTATTGTTCTCAAATTCAGTGGAGAAGGGAGAATCACATTTACTCAAGTTAATCTGAAAACTTCCATGCTTCTTTCAAGACAACATTAAATGTACTTGTTCAAATTGAAGAATGGATCTGAAGTTCTATGTGCTATCAAGACAGCTAAATGTTTTTAAAGACAGATAAATATACATTTGGATGCTCAGGATCATGACTGACTTTCTGACCTCACCCTCCTCGTTAGATGGTTTATGAGCTAATTTTAATAATATGACCACAGAAGTGGTTACTTGTCCAACAAATCTTAAAAATGTGTAGCACTGTTTGTGAGCAATTTTCCAGGTCTTTGAATACTCAAAAAAGAACCCCTGAAATTGAATCTAGCACCATTTCAAATTCTCCCAACTCATCAGGAAGCCTGAAATATTGCATTCATTTTACAGTTGCTTTCTGGTGGAACAAAGAACCTTTATCACATAATGGAATTAGGAAGAGATATAGGAAAACACATACAACATTCCTTGGCAAGTATTAAGAGTCCCACCTGCAATAATGACTCAGTGAGCTACATAATTTTCTTGTAAAGCAGCCCAGTCCCTTCATTATGATATTAAGGTGTTATCCATCTCATCTAACCTCAAAAGTCTATGTTTACAGCTAATCACCTGGCTATTTTCTGTCCTCAGTTAAAATTTGCCACAAAGAACGCCTGCAAAATTTAACTGATTTTCTAGTTTAACTTAGATTTCTTTATATATATATATATATATATTTCTGCAATTTTGCTTAGAACTGTTTAAATATGGTATTAGAAGAAGAAAAAACAAGGATCAGGACTGTGCCAAACAAGTCACTGCTCTCAAGCTCCTTCTTGGACTTGATCTTTTATGTAAGTATTCAGTGCAGGTCATTATCAGCAAAACAATTTCAGAGTAAAACACAGATAGTGTAAAGAACAACTGAACATGTATTACATTTTTTTACGTTGTTGTCCTTATTATCTGGGTGAAGATAAGCCAGCTCAGCACCAAGAGGCAGAACCAGTTATGATAAAATAGAGGAATATGGCAGTTCATCAAGTCCTACTTGGGATGTGCATTTATGGACTTTCTATCTTCAGTCAACAGCTGGAACAAAAACATGTTTCCAGAACTGAGAGCAAGTCTGATAATTTGCACAAAATCCTCAGGCAGAACTAAATTGCTGCACGTGTTGCTGAGTACAGCCCTCCTGCATCCAGCACCCCGTCGTTGATGGCCACTCTCTTAAAAACATCTGATACTGTCAAAAAGCATAATTTCCTCCAAGTACATATGGCCTGTGAGGTTTTGTGAGCTTTTAAGAATTATTTAGTTATGAAGACACAATAATGAATTGCATCAAATCCTGGAATCACTACCTTGTCATATACGCAATGAAAAATTATACTGAGTGTTCTCATGATTCCATTTTGCCTGTTTCTTCTCCAGTTAGAAAAATAACATTTATTAATGCTGTCCCAAATTCATTTGTATAACTCACATTGGGCAGTTGCATACACACACACAAACACTGCGAAGATGTGAAATTAGGCCCCAGGTGCTCAGCAAATATTGAACGTGTAAGCTGTACATGTTGTTTTGTACTAGAGATTATTTGCCAATTTTTAGAGTGCTGAACAGACTTTCTAGTTTCTAAGAAATTAGAAAGATGTAAAAGGTTAAGTAACTGAAGATCTGAATATTAAATCTGAGATTTATATTAAACTTATAAATATTAATGACCTCCATATTTGAATTTTTAGAAATCTAACACCATTGAAACAGAAAAAATGAAATGCTATCTGTTTTCAGAGAAATATACTGAACTACCTGACATTAACAACCTTCTTTAATGGAAAATGAATTATTTCTTATTATTTTGTAATCTTTAATTGGAACAAAATCTGTGAATAAACCAAATTTGACAAAGTTTCCTCTTTTGTAAGTGACTAGATTCCACTGAGAATACTAAGAAAGAACAGTGAGAAAGAAATAAAGAGGACACAGAAAATTACAACCCAATCCATCATAAAATTTTGGAGACAATTTTGTGAGAGTTCTACAAGATGAGTGTCAAACAAAGAGAACATTTAGTCTTGATTATATACTACATTATTTTCTTATTATTTTAGTGTGAAAAAGCATATTTTTAAAAAATTCAACACAGTATTATAAGAAATGGTTGTGTACAAATTATTTCTAGAATCTATCTACCAGTAATTCCTAGATGACATACTAGTATTAGCACATAAAATGTACTTATGTTACATGTTTTAAAATGTTAGATTGCTCTTAAAATAGGAAATCTAGTAAATTTAGACTAGCTTGACCATTTCAAACAGAGGTATCATAATTATGTACTCTAATCAAAATTCAGAAGTTACTCAGAACCAATGCCTGCTCCTATGTAAATATGCTAAACTTATGAAATTGGATTCACTTCTCTATTTTTAGTTTTCCAAAACTTCTAACCAACTACTCTGTAGGAGCTTTCCAGACTTGCATAAATCCTCTTAATTAGCAGATACTCAGCTGGATCGAATTCTCTGTCAACTTTTCAGCCTTAAAAACATACAATTATTCTTAAAATGTATACACATCATTTTACCTAGATGGATAAAATTGCATGTTTTCTCATCAATATGTAAATGCAATTCTTAGTAAGCACTGTATAGAGTTTAGTGGGACTATGCATTATTCAGGGATATATCAAGATTTAAATGGCGGTAACAACTCTTGTTTCAGGAAGGACTGAACCTTGGAATATCTTCCCTTCAGTTACACCAGAGAAATACGTCATTGCCTGGGATAAATCATCCTGCCCTTCCTCTTTCATGGCCCGAAATTGTAGGTAAGAAGAAGAACAGATGTGGACTGGCTCCCCAGTACCAATCACTGCCTTCTATCCTTTCATTTGCAAGGGCAAGTGTCACCATGGGAAAGACTGGACAGGTGTGGAAGACATTAGAGAGGTCTTCAAATGAAAGCGGGGGTCTTCCAACTCTGTCTTACATACCCCTTACAGAAGATTTGAGAAGACTTGTCTCTGGTAATAACCACTTTCTCAGGTCTGTAAGAAAATACAGTCTAGTTGATGAATAGTTTGTAATTATTGATATCATTGTAATCTTGAAAAGCTTCTGAAATGGATTCCTCCCTTTTGAGTCTCACATTGGTTTGCCTAGCTTTCAAGTTCTTAGGTTTTTTCAAACAACTCCTACAGAAACCTATGAAGGTGTTCAAAACCAATGTTATTTTTCTAACAGAAACTCATAAAGGTCTACTAAACAAAAATGTTGTAATACAAATAAAACTTAAAAAAAAGATGCATGAAGAATGTATCTCTCTCCACAGATTCCCATTTGATACAAATCTGACACGTCTGACCTTCCTCAAGAGACAGATTCAGAGCTATGTCACTCCATATTTCCAACACTGCTTTGACTTTTCAGGGATATCTTTACCAGTCAAAATAAGACTTCAGGTGCTGCTATGTAAAAAATCCCTCCAAAATTCAATTTATTTAAAGGTTATATTGTGAGTTTAATTTTTTCTACCTTCTAGTAATAACCACTGGATGCAAGTGGATGACTTACGGCATAAGAAATCCAAACCATGCATTCAGGAACAGCATTGAGATTGCAGTACTTGCTAAAAGAACTATCTATTATAAAGCCAATAAATAAATTACACTTCTCTGCTGAACTGTTTGGTTTGTTTTTTTTTAGCAGTGGTGTCAATAAAATATTTTTCGATGTTTCTTCACTTTTCATAATAGACTTCAAATGATTGGTCAAAGTAGAGCTGAATACAAATCACCAGAAGCAGCTTGATGTGATGCTATTTAACATCACCCTTTCAATCTGCCATTTGGAAGAAAGCAGACAAACACGAAGATATAAGCAGACAATAATCTAAAACTGCATGTAGCTAAAATTATTAATGCATTGGTGACATTAATTCAAATTTAAATATGCCTTCAGTTCAACTGAAGTGCAATATTCAAAAGCAAACAGCACTTATAATAGAGACCATAGCCATTGCACAGGAAACAAAGATGCAAAACTATTATGCATGCAGGCGTATTTGCACAGATAAGTCATTTTTACAAGCAATGTTCTAAACCCAGTTTCTCTGCCACTGCTGTTTCTATAGAATTACATTAATACTAGATTCACCTTTCCCTCACTGATTTTCTCATAATCATCTTGTTTCAGTACAGTTAAGGATATCTTTCAAAAACTACTTCTCCTGAAGTGAAAGTAAGTCAATTTTATAGTATTTCTGTCTCCATGAGAAAAAGCAGCCATCCAGGGAGCACTCCACATTCCCTTTGGAAGAAAAGATTTCAGAGAGAAGAAGGTTAGTCCACATCACACTCACTGAACAAGGGGTAGAAGTCCAATACTTGATGGTGAAATCATTTACTCTTCCTTGGTCTTACTGTCACTTATATCAGCAATATCAGTCCCATGTAAAAAAAAACCAAAAAAACAACAAAAACCAAAAACCAAAACAAACCAAAACCAAAACAAACCAGCAGGAAATCAGGATGGGCAGTAGGGAGAATGAGTAACCAGTCAAAAGACTGTAGTAAGAGAAAGACATAACTGGGCAGAAGAAGAACAACCCAGAGCACAAGAGTTGTAAACCAGTGATCTTGGCGAGAAATACCAACCCCGTAACTGTAGCCACCAAAAGCGTGCAGATCCATATAAGCAGATCAACCACTCTGCAGAACACAGCCAGATGATTTCAGGTTTATCAGCCACCATTCCACAAGGCTGAAAGCTTGAATTTTTTTAATTTTTTTTTTTTGTACTCCATTGTAAAAATCTTCCTCAGTTGGCAGACCAGTAAAAAGCTCAGACATTTTTAAAAGATTCACACACAACCCATCTCTGTTATCCATTTTTTCTTTGAAACATCAAACCTGCTGCCAAGCATCTTAACATCAAGGCACTAAATCCATACAGGCAGGACATTTTAGGTCTCCTACACAGTTTTCAGCAACGAAATTATAAAAATGGTAGTAATGCGGATTCTTTTATATAATCATGGAATTCTGGGCAGAACAACGCTAATGGTTGCTTCCAGTTTTGCAAGAAACTGCAGTTTAATTTAGGTAAAAATTTGATTATACACTTCACAAGGTTTTATTTTGCTATCTGTGCTGATCTTGTCTTCTGACAGGTCTCGTTTCCATTTTAAGAGCTTTCTAGCTAAAAGTTTCAAAAGTGTCGCTATGTACCAACAGCTGCTCACATTAAACCAACAAGGGTTATCCACCAGACCAAGGAAAGATGGAACTAAACAATGCTGAATGCTACTAAAATCCTATGTCTTTGGGATATAAATTAGAAAGATAGACACAACTAGTCAAGGCTTAGACAATTCTGGGCTCAGAAGCTGATCTCTGTGTTTTTTAACTGCTCCTGCTAACAAACATTTAATGTGGGGCATATGACCATTCATTACAATTTCCTCGCATGTTAGCAACTGAAAGCAAGACAGTGTTGAAGAAAATGAAGTTTCAAACCATAAAAATGGTCTTTTTATCACTTAACCTTGTCTAAATGTTTTGAATGCTCAACATAGATTTTCATCGCACCATTTTTCAGCATATGCAGTAACTTGACTGTTACCCAAAATGAGGTTTCCCAGATACTTAAGCCTTGACATTAGGATTAAGATACCACTTCCAGAAACTTAGTCTCTGTCTTGTTGTGGTGAAAAATGCATGCTTGTAACTGTACCCACCCATGGAGAACTCTCTACTTGTCATAAGCATTTTTTCTCTGAAGGTGTTACTGAGAGAGCTTAATCTCTGCTCACTCATCAAGAATACAAATTTACTTTGAAACCTCTAGGTTTTTTAATATGTTATCTGAATAATTACATTGTTAGAAATTGTCTCTGTATTAAAGTCATATCCTCAGTTCTGTGCCATGAAAAATTAATTAAGGGTAGATGAAAAAAAAGTCTTAAGTAAAAATTTCTCTGAGAGCTTCTCAAGTCAGTGGTTGTTGAGTTTTGCAGGTTTATGGTGCCAAGACACGAAATGGAAACAGACTTAATTTCAAAGTCAGTAGCCCCTCGTAACACTGCCTGTCCCCACTTCCCACTTTTATGCCACATGTTTATAACTTAACAAATTCTGAAATTTCTATAGTAGATCACTGAACTACCCAAATCTCCCATTTTGGAGAGCAAATCTAAGAAAGTAAGTATTCAAATCCATTCACCCGCAAAGATTGCCTCCACCCTTCGTGCTATGCCTCCTCCTGGATTAACAAGCAGGATGGGCAGAACTGCTGTTTACACAGACAAATAAAGGCACAGGGAGACAGAAAATAAAGTATCAAATGGAGATGGTGTTTTCAAGACAATCTTATTTAAAAAAAATATATATAACCATGGTCATTCTCATGTTGTTCATTAGTTTCTTGCCTGGGCACCTCCTGTCACCAGAGACAAAATGACAAGGGGAAAAAAGAGATCTCAGCAGTGCAGGGAAAAAAGAATATTGAGTGCAGAGTAAGATCTCTTCATCCCCCTGACTGAATCCTTAAACATCTAATTCAAGAGAAACAGACACTAGCAAAACCCTTGGAGGGAGAGAAAATGCTTTCATAGCTTTTTCCTCAGATTACTTGTTCTACCCTTGCCTGCTGGGTTTTTCAGAAAGAAGTACATTTGTAAAGGAACACTTGTCCTCCACCTTAGAGGTTAGCACAAAATCCATATTGGAAAACCCAGCTCAAGCTTCCAGATATTTACTGGTTTTCCCATTTCCTATCTTTACTACGCAAATTACATTTTTC
>NW_010322447.1:20816-41337 GCF_000700745.2 Antrostomus carolinensis
AATCTATGCTCAAGTTATCCCTTGCAGAGACTCTAAAATTGATTTTTTTTGTGGTGGTGGTGGTAGTGCCCAAATATAGAAGAAATCCTTTCAATTGTGAGCCTTGGAACAGTCAAAGAGAGAAAATTCATCCTGGATGACATCCTCTATAAATTTAATCTTAAAAGTAGCAGCTTCTCAGCAGAGAGCCTTCTTGGATTTTCTTAATTTTTAAAATTATTATTTATGAAGCTCCCTGTACCTTTTGTAAATTAGTAAAACAAAGGGGCACATCATATATCTGAATGGCTAATAGCTATGGTAACACTGAATTGCCACCTGAGAATAAAATGGGGTTTTGATTGCTACTTACTGATGAAGCAGTGAGACTGTCTCATGATTACTTCATCTAAATATCATCTTCCTTTTTCACAGTGCATCACTTTCCTGAAATTTTCACTGCATTCACCTTGTAAGAGATCACTTACCCAGTGCTCCTGCTACAGTATGCAGTTTGTCCACACTTAAAAGTCCATCATGATTAAATATCAAGTGTTTAATTGTAATAGGTATTCCCAAATAACTTCATGCATGTGAACTTTCATCTCTTTTAGATTAATTTATGAGAACTACTGCTATAAAAATTCATGTACAGAGAACTCCTCACCATGATGAGACACAGAGAAGCCTTTCCCTATTCTCTGCACTCTTACACTTATGTCTCTTGATGCTAAGATAAATATTTGTCTATCCTGAGTCTCTGAGAGAACCTTTTTTAAATGGATGAAGCGGAAGAAGTAGATTTTTATGCAAATACAGAAAATACATTTTCTCTATTACTTGGCTTTGTTGACTATATTGTAACATGAAATTTGACAAAATAAAAATAAGCTGTGCAGTAAAATTAACCAGAAAAGGTTGGAAATAGCAGTCTCCAAGTAATTTTACAGGATTTGTATTTTCACTGATGTTTCTAGAAGCTTTATTTGCTAGTACCAACAATAAAAGCACATAAGAAGTCCTTCTCTGTAAAGAATCTGAACACACATTCCAATCTCACAGCACTCCATTTACCACTTTGGCTCTTCCCCTAACCCTCTCACTCTTCTCATCATTGGGTGGGAAACATGGTTTATCTTCTCTCTGTTGAAATACAGGGGTTTATTCCCTTCTAGTACTACTTAAATAGAAGAGATAAATGTATCCAGCTAGATGAAAGAAAGCATACTGAAACAAAAAAATTCTTAGTTCTGGATTTAGACACTACAGCTACTTATTATGAGCAGTAAAACCTGTATCAAAGGTGTGGATTTCCAAAATCTAAAGCCTCATCATAGTCAAATGTGTATAAAGAAGAGCAGATTGAAATACTTTTTTAATATTTCCTTCTAATTCATCATCAAATAGTCAAAATGTGTATTACCTGTTCTCTTATATTGCTCTGGCACTAGTCAGATAATTATGGGGTCCAAAGCCTCTACAAAGTCAAAACATTTAGGAACTCTCTCAGCTGGGTAAGTGGAAAGATAAATTAAAAATCTTTATGTACTCAGATGGATGAAGCAACACAAATTGTCTTCTGCATACAAGGAGGGTTTTGTTTTTGTACTTGTTGATATTTTGAACTGACTGAAAAGGTAGGAGTTTGCATAGTCATCTTCTGGAGCTGTTTGAGTCTGTGTGCTGGAACACTCTGAATCTGGAAGCTGGTGGATAACCAAGGTGTCTCAGTACCTCTGAGAGACGGTGCCACTACCTGAAACAGTCTGGATCACCAAGACAGTCAGTTCTCACCTAAAGTGTAGGACTCTTGACAGAGGGGTCTCAGGAGAACACAAGGAAACACACTACAAAAGGAGGAAGAGAAAGCAATTTCAATAAAACCACTGGCTTTAAAAGTTGTGGATAACATTAATCACCACATTAGTCCAAAGACAAATTTCAGCAGTGTGTGGAAACACCTTCAAAAACGATGGATTTCTGACAAGTAAATACTGAAAATTAATATTTAAAAGTAAATAGGTCCAGGTTTTAAGTAGGACAAGTCACAAATATATGGAAGGAAGAAGAATCTGAATAAGGTGGTAAGATGCTGTGGCTTTAACATAACGCGCTTACACTAATGAGCTATTATTTACAAACTCTGAAATGGAGAACCGCTTAATGTGAAGGCGTGCCAGTCAATTACTCTCCATGCTTAAATCATTTGTATGTCAAAACCAATAGAAGAAGCAACCACCAGTGTCTGTATCAACAGCAGCTCTTGCAAAGATACATTAGGTGTTAGATATGGGTTTATATCCTTCCATCCAGCAATCCTGCTGCCCTTAGCTAGATTAATCCCTTATCCACAATCATAAAACCTCTCTTTCTGTTGGACTGAAGTCTTCCAGCTTTTCTACTTCAGATGATATCTAAGGAAAGAAAATACTTGTCATATGTGCAAATGAGGCGAGTGAAAAATATGTTTGTTTAGCTACAGTGAAGGCATGCAGGTTGGACCTGGTGTGTGTCATAGTTGAGCGAGCTGAGCTATATTGTATTAATAGATTAGTTACTCATGAAATAACAGTTTGTGCTGAATGTGGTGAATTACAATTTAATTTCATGAATACTTTGGACTCCCAAAAGAAAAAACTGGGAAAGTTTTCAAGACAGCATAAGTATTTTCAATTTGTATCTTGAAACAAAATTTCATTTTGAAATGTGATTGCTGTGGTTTCCTTAGCAAAGAGAAAAACACTCCAAAACCACATAATGTATTATTTCAGGAAACAAGCACCAACATTTTTACTTTGTAGGGAGAACTTTTTTCTCCATTTTGATCAGCAAAACAGTTACTCACAAAGGTCAGGAATGTGCAGTGAAAGATACTGGAGATACCACTTCCATTTACTGGAAATGTTGCAAGGTACTGACACAGCTAATTACAGGAAAAGGAGAAATGATCGCATGGTTAAAACAGTGGAATGAAACCGCAGAGATACCTCCTGTTTCACCCAGACTGCTCGTGACTCGTTGCTGTGCTGCTCATTTTATGAACCCCAGATGTAAGCAAAACTGATGAGAACTTAAATCCACAATAAATGTATGATCTGTGTGAGATTAATTTACAAAATTCTCTTTAACAAAACAGACTACCGTGACAATATCAGATAGCCAGTGTCCTGCCTCAGTTTCCTGTTTCTGCAAAGACAATGATATCCTCTCATTTCAGAGAGCTGTTATGGAAATGTTTTCAGACACATTCAGGAACCTTGCAAAGATACTACAAGGATGAACACTGATGTGCCTGCAAGGAAATTAATCATTCTATTTCAGGAGCAGGTTTTGAATAGAATGTAATAAATAATGTTCAACCTGCTGTGATTACAAGGCAAACAGGCTTTGAACTCTTATCTGGGATAAATAACGGGGAAAAAAAACAAACAGACATAAAAAAAACCCACAAAAAACAAACAAACAAAAAAACTTTCATGCAGGCTTGGGCTCTGGACTTGTATCTTCACAGTTTGTGAACCAGAATTGCATAGACAGCATGGTCCAAAGGGCAGTCTGAGAAGTGCTTCTTGATGGAGCTGAAAAATGACTGCTCAGGTAGCAGGAAACTAAGTACAAGAACAGTCACATTTGGGCAGACCAAAGCGCTTAGCAGAATTAACAGCAGCTTACAGCAGAGGTTTACAAAACCAGTGAATAGCAACCCTGTACTGCTATACTCTTTGAGTTTCCAGCAATTTATAATGAAAAACTTCTCAAGTGAGAGTAGGTGCCTTCACACTAGGTAAAATCCTGCAAGAGATTTCTTCTATAAGTATGTATGTCCGTATTGCTTTTTGAACCTGAGCAAAACCTGTGGCAATAAAACATGCCAAAGTGTCACTGTTTACCAAAACACTGGATTAAGAAGTACTTCCATCTATTCACTTTAAGGTGACAACACCTTATCTGACAGCACAGGCAGAGGAACAAGATGTGTGTGCCCACAAAACAGATGACCCAGTCCACTCCGATGTCTTAGCACATACCTGTCTTTACCACCAAACCTTTAAGCCTTGCTTAATCTTTCGATCATCTTCCATCCAGGAAGAACTTATAGCAAATTTGATTTTTTTTAAAACCCTGAACTGACCTAAAAAGTTTCACTTTACCTGAGCATGTACATATGCTCATGTATTTGAAAGAAAACAAGGAAAAAAATATCATCTTTAATCTGTAAGCTTGATATACGGCTTGTATCCTATATTCTGTGTGTAGACACTGTGGAACTTCTCTTTCTGACAGTGCCCTTTTAGCTTCAAATAATACTGTAATAAAAAAAAAAACACTTTAATGAACAACAGCTCACTATAAAGTAATCTCTATTTTTCAAAATAATTCTTCTTTACTATTGAGATCTTTGCATAATAGCTCAAAAGCTGTTGAAAATCCACCTATTACTGAATGAGGAGATATACTAAGTGAACACACCACTGCCCTGAGTCATGATGAAGAGTCTCATCTTCATAGAAGGACAGAAAACACTATGTAATCACGTATTACATCACAAGTCAAAGACGGGTTAAATAAAGGCCATTCAGACATTAGTCTTTCTGTTTCCTTCCTCTATAGTGCTAGCCTTAGTTTGCAAACTCAGCGTTCCTTTAGCATTTTTTTGTGTACATACTTTTTTTGGTTTGGGTTTTTTTTATTTTTTCTTCCCTTAAGCACACAAATTGGTGCAGCTGAACAGGAAAGGAGAAGTATGAACTCAAACTTTACAAAAAGATGTAAAAATGAAGCAGAACCATTTAGGAAACTGAATAAGATGAAACACAAAGCTTTCTTCCAGGGGCAGAAAAAATTAAATGTTTCCTCAGTTTCCAAACATAGTTATTCCTGTAAGCTCTAACTTCAGACTAATATTTGGAAATCATTAAAATAATCTCTAAAATTTACTGTTATTGCATGGCTCACTGGGAATGAAGCATTCAACTGAGAAAACATTTCTGAAGGAAAGCAAATTGAAGTGGAGAGCAGGAACAGCCCAATGCTCAATGAATTTTAACATTCTTCAAGGTGGCATCATCTAACTAATTAAACTGATTACATTTGAGAACTCAAAAGGCCTAGAGATAAATTCCTAATCTTGAATAGCCTTAAAATCCTTGATTATTAATCTGCTAATTGTGTGAAGGCATTTGCTATTAACTTTAGCAGTTCAGAAAGACAAAAGAAAACAACCTTTGTCTATCGCTCAAAGCCGTTTTAAATAATAAAAGGGAATTTCCAGACTCTGATTCCCACTGCAGCCGCTGAAAGTAAGTAATTGCATTCTGCACCAGAAGGCAAAATTAAAGTTAACAGAAGGATAGTGAAAACTACTCTCAGACTTCCAAATCTTAGTTTTTCTTGCTCCGATTCCAATGGGAAATACTATTCATCATGAGACACATGTAGGAAGGAATCTATCCCCTGTGTGGCCATGCTCCTCTTTACTGTAGATGAAAAAATGTTTAATGTTCTTAACAGTATTTACACTCAAGACTAAAGAAGCACTATTATCACTATGCACTAAGCACGCAGTATTATCTGAGTTATACAAAAATGAGAACAGAAGAAGGAAGAGGGAGGAAGATACTGAGAAGAAGGTAGCAGTTGGACTAGATGATTGTTATATGTCCCTTCCAACTGAACCATTCTCTTCTCTTCTCTTCTCTTCTCTTCTCTTCTCTTCTCTTCTCTTCTCTTCTCTTCTCTTCTCTTCTCTTCTCTTCTCTTCTCTTCTCTTCTCTTCTCTTCTCTTCTCTTCTCTTCTCTTCTCTTCTCTTCTCTTCTCTTCTCTTCTCTTCTCTTCTCTTCTATTCCTATTCCTATTCCTATTCCTATTCCTATTCCTATTCCTATTCCTATTCCTATTCTAGTGTCTGAGATGGAGTACTAGCTTGAACCTGTCTCCCAGTTCCTACTCTGAAATGTTTTTCCTTATTTCTCTGTAAGTTTTCAAAGTAGAACTTTACTTTGGGTAGATCTGGCACATCTCCCTGCTTAAACGGGAGGATTCTCTCATGATTTTCCTACATCAAATACATGTGGGGAAAAACACAGGTTTTATTTCCCTTTTTTTTTCAGAGTACACTGCAGAAAGGTGTGCCTTCCCTTCCTACACAGTTCAGATCTTTCTTCCACACCTCTCTTCCTCCACGGAGAATATACCAATACCTCACTACATATGCCAATAACCCTTGTAGCTATCTGTTCCTTCCAGGTATAACCCTGAGGGATGAAAGAAGGAAGGAAGAAGTTGGACCCATTTTTATCATTATGCAGACTCAAGGTACCTTTTCCAGGAAGGTTCCTGAGTGAAAACGAAATGGGATCGTGAACAGAATTAGTTCCATGTCTTGTGCAACTTTCCTTGCCCACACCAATACCTAGACCTCAGACCTACAACCCGTCTTGGGTGTTTTCCTTCCAATGAATAAAAACATCTCTTCTTTGGTATGGCTGGCCAGACATCCTGCACCTCTCCGATTTCCAGGGACTGGTTTTGTCTGCTTTCCTAAACAAAAAGATTTAATTGAATTTAATTGAATTAATTTTTAAATGTGCATCAGTTCACTGAGTAGAATATTCAGAAACTCAAAGATGGTTACCTTCTTACGAGTCCTGTGAAAACAGCTAGCTATAAACAAATTTAATTCTCATCCCGTCCCATCCCTATGCCAAAATATGCAGCCCAATTATCCATCAGCAGATATCAGCCAGCCCACTCTATAAATATGCTAAATACCAGTAACAGTTTAAAATCAGATTAGAAAAGTTTTCACTGAACTACTTAAACAAATATTATAAGAAACCTTTCTAAAAAGCCAAGTGTGATTTACACTGGGGATACAGAGGAATGTACACTATGAATTCTTGCTTAAAAACAGGGGGGAAAACTAGACAATTTATTCACATTCAATACTCCCAAAATGATATTTGAAATAATACAGTTATTTAAATGGAAGGGGATATGCTGTTGATCTCTAAATGAAACAACCAAACTCCATGCAAGCTCAAAACAAATACTGCAGCTAGTTAGTAGCTCTCTGGCAATGGTCTGAAGCACCAGTCAAGGGGTGTACAGGAATTCTTAATGTCCACTCTTCATTTTTATTACAATGACTAAAAGGAGATTTTCTAAACCTGCCAGTCCTTTCAGAGCTAAATCAAAAGACTTCTGCTGACATCAAGCCTTGGAACTGTCTCTGAAGGAGAGTAGTGGCAGCCACATGATTTAAATTTTAAAAATTAGTTACTTCATTAAGTACTAATGCATGTTCAGCAGTAAGACAATCCTACACAGTGAGAGCAATATGGGCTAGATGATTAAGTTGAACAGCTAGCCAATAAATGTGTTCAGTTTCTGCAGGTAAAATTCCTGAGCTAAAGTTTCCAAGTTAATTGTTGATTTGTTTTTTAATCCCAGTTTTCACAGAGGAATTACTACATAATAGGCCAGGTGAGGCTAGCGAAGGCTTCAGTGACTAGCTGAGAGGATTAAACATCATCATTTCTAAAGGAGATGAATGTGCAGGGCTACAGAAGAAAAAAAAAACCTTGTAGGTGCAAGTTAAAGGAAAAAAATCTTCTACCATTTATTCTGTAGTTAACTGACATCAGTGGCCTGCAGCTTATATGACCATCAACCTTACATCAACCACTTTAGTAGCTTAACCTATGATGTGGATGGGGTTCTGCATCACAGTTTATTATGAAAAAAACCTAAATCAGACAGCCAGAAACCAAACAAAAGCCTACCATCCAGAAAAAGGGTAAAAAATAAAGTATATTCAAGCATATTCAACCAAATGTGAGTATAGAAGATAGTCTATGTTTATCTGCTTCAGACTATGTTTCCCGAACCTTTCCTGAACACCATGCTCCACAATAAGCTGGAGGAGAAAACTTACACCAAAAGTGAAAGACTCAGATCCAGATTCACTGCTGCTGCACCCTTTCTAAGGTAAAGCATTTCCTTTTGCAGTTTGTAATTAGGCTGCAGGGAGCCAGATTCTATAAACCTGCAACAGAAAGCTTGGAATACTTTAGCACAATGTTTCAAAAACTCAGGCCTTGGAAATACTAAAACTCACACACAAACCAAATACACATAAATAAAATTACCTACAAATATATGTTCATAGGTTTTACAGGTATTATTGGACCACAGATTCCTTGGGTCCAAAACACCCTTATTTCCTATGTTAAATACAATGTATTAAGAAAGAAGAATGTGATCTCTATTTTATCTTTATTTCAATATCTATTACAAGACATTCTCAACTAGATAAGTGTACAGTACATTCTAATAAATGTCTGGTCAGTATATATATCTCTACATGATGCATACACTTGGAGTGTATTAAACCACCTAGTACATTATTTTTTGCTTACACGCACATAGACTCTGTGTTGCTCCACACTGCAAAATATCAGTCCTTTGGAATTCAAAAAGCCCTGCAAGTGTGTCCCCATGGCACCCTTCCTGAGCTCGCAGAGGCTTATGAGCCCAAGCACCGCAACTACTCGATTTCTGCCTCGCTTTTTCCTTTCAGCAAATGATATGTTTCTCACTTTAGTACTGGCAGGTGGAGATATGCAAATAAAAAATACATTTTGTGCTGTTGTGATTATTTCACAGGGTATAGCCATGAGCACAGTGTAATGTTTCATTGTACAAATTATTACTTCTTCTTTCCTCTTAGAAGATTTTGTGTTTAGATGCGCCTGTAGATGTTCATTGTGCTTTTTAGGCCAGGCTTTCATTCTTCCAGCAGTGGATTCTTCCATGTACAAATACAACAGCTGTACAGAGTATTTTTTTTTCAATAGTAACAACACTTTTTGACAGAGAGGATGTAACAGGACAAGTTCTCTTTCTAATGGATGAGAGTATTTGGTGAAGTACAGGAATGTCACACTGAGAGAGAGTATTTGGTGAAGTACAGGAATGTCACATAAACACTAATACAAATTTGAGATTTTAAAAAAGAACCTGGTACACCAGTCATTTCATGGGTATTTTTCTGTTTTCTGTTCATCCTCCCTTAGCTGATAATTATTATTTTTTTTTAATTTAAAGCTGTTAGAGGTAGGTACTAGATTAAATACTATTTCCACGTATAGTATGAAACACTATCACTACTATTGATTTATTCTGAACGTCTAGGACGTACAAAGCAATAAAAGGTGCAAGAGATTATTTGTTTAATAGATTCTGGTAAGTATCTGAAAGCAGTAAATTTTCCCTGATATTTGAAGCTCTTGCTAACATGTCACTGAAATCAGCAAGACTGCTTATAGTATAAGAAGTAAACTCCAGACTAGGTTTAAAGTGATAAGTCATTCTACAGAAAGATTTTAAACAGACCTGTTTTGACAGCCATATTCCATAGGCACTTGAATTTTTTAAAGTTTGCTTGCTGCCATAAGAACAGAATTAGGAGGGCAAAGAATAACAGAATAAATGTTATCAAAAACAGCAAAAAAAGCCTTACATGAAATCTGGCAATGTATGTCAGGTGGAAGCAGAAGGAGTAGGTATGGAAGAAAAAGAAGATGAATCAAATGAGGTAAGTATTCCTAATGAATGATGGATAATGGTATGCAGAAGCTAGTTTAGATAACACCTACGTTAAAGAAGTGTCTTTTAAAAAGACAGCATTGTTGATGAAATACAATTGAACCTTACAATTCTATCATTGCCCAAAAAGGAGGCTCAAAATGATCTAAAGAAGGACCAGAGAGCATCTGACACTTCCCCCAAGCACTTTTTCAAACTGATTTCTTCTATTGTGCTCATAATCACCTTTTACACATATTTCTTTATTCTTTCACTTGGAAAAGGAATGGTATTGTTCTCTTTCCTCCTCCCTACCCATGACTTTTCTTCTCTAAACAACACACTAATAGATAAAGCTAAAAATAAAAGCAAGCTGAAGATTAGAAAGATATTGTATTGTAGCACCGTCTTGAACATGCCTTCAAAACCACTTCTAAAAAATCTTTTATTATGCTAATAACGTTTCATATTGATACCATTCCCTACTGAAATGTAGATGACAATAGCATTTATGAGGATGTTTGAACTGCTCTTTTTCTTTTTTTCCTACGAATTCTCAAGTTTACACTATAATTGCATAGGACACCTAGAGGCACAGCCATATGTTATGGATACCATCTCTTCCAGAGTGATCAGCAGCCCTCAGTTTTGCCTCGCACGCTCCACCTATCACAGGTATGCCGACATCCATGACAACACACATCCTGCCCCTGTCTCCCAGCTTAATTAGAAGTGTCATTTTTCTGGACTCAGACACTATGCAGTGAAACTGTAATGAGTCTACTGCATGTCTAAAACCATCATCTTCACAACAGACCTAGAAATACATCATTATCATAACAGGTCAACTATATTCTTGTTCTCTGTATGATTTAATTGTAACTGCTACTCTTTATGCAACATGCTGGAGGAGTTATATTCACCAACTCAGAGTTAGAGGGGCCTCCTGTGAGCATCATTAGCAGAGGAAATGTAAGGTGAATACGGACTTCATGTGGATAATGAGCATGCTGAAAAAAGTAACTCCAGCAAAGAGCAGCATTGCCTCTGAAACATGTCATTGAATAGGTCTTTTAGTATTTCCATTAGCAATCTTGCTGGTGATACAAAGCTGGGGAATGTTATCAATACTGAGGCAGATTGCTATAGCAGAGGAATAATTTGGATGAACTCAAGGAATGCAATAATAGAGATGGCATAGCATTTACTAGAAAAACATGCCAGTTCTCAATATCTAGAGATTAATAAGTCCCTCTGAGCTGCGGGCTCAAAGATCTAATCAATCATATGATCCCTACTGTTCTTACTCCATGAAAAAGGCAAATGGCATGCCAAGGATGTATTAGATGAGGTATTTCTGATAGAGATGCAAAAACTTGAGTACCACTCTGTAAGGTCTCAGTGAGCTCTCCTCTGGATCATTATATACAGTCATATACTAAAAAAAGTGAATTTAAGCATGCACAGAGGAGTAGTGAGCTTACTACACATGCAGAATCCAGCATAACTTCAGGTAAACCAACACTGAGAGCATAACACATTCCTACTGATTCCAACCACTGTTCTTTCCTGATGCTTCCCCTACATGTTTAAAGTATCAATACTGACATAAGTACTGATGTATGTAAATTATTCATACATGAAAGTCTGAAAATTGGAAAAGGTGTCTGCATGTTACTTCAATGATTACTAATATCAGACTAACCAGCCTGTGGATTACCAGTCACTACACATTTTAACAAAACCAACACATTTTAACCAAATCAACTGAAAGCAGGACTGTCTCTTATATCATATAGAGCATAAGATAAACAATTTATGTCAAACACACACTGGCAAAAGGAGCAGATCTATGTCAAAGCTTCATTTTGCTTCAGAGCTGGGAAGTTCTGATCTGGAACCAAAAAAACCTTACACTTGTATTTACTATGCATACAAAATTATGGTCCAATGTTTTAGAGGACACAGCCTTACACCTGGAGATATGTAAGTCTTCAAAACCTCTACTCCCAAGGAGTTTTACTGATGCTGATGTTACAAAGAAATGACTTAATCAGGCAACTGGTAGCCATGTAATGAGAAATATAAACAATGCAAGTACTACAGTCCTCACTTTACAGCACAGAGAACATGGAGATACTCTGCTCAAGCTATCTACAACTCTATGTCACATTCAGTCTGTACCTCCAACAAACAGGTTAATGAAATACATGTATCTTTTTTAGCTTCACAATCTTCTCTAAAAAGCCATTTGATTTTGATCAAGGGCACACATTTACAGTTTTTGGCACACGAACAATTAGAATTGGTATGGACAGCAGACCTAATCCTTAGCTTTCCAGTTGCACAGGAGGAGAGATATAGGCATGTGTGCTACTTAAACTTCACAAATAAGGCTTATAGAAAACTTTCAATTTAAGGACTGATGACAAAGCAAGTCAAATCAAAGCATTTTCTGCTCTTCCTAAAATTCTAGCTCCCAGAATAATTGGTCTCTTTCCAAACAAAATAACAGAATGTCCTCAGCAGAGAAAGGACTTTCAAAAGACCTTCTCCAAAGCTTGACATAAGGCTATCATTGAATACAGTGGTCATTTCTGTAACTTCCCTCCATACACATATCAAAATCCGTAAAATAGATAAAAATTCCCTACCAAATCAATTATTACTACCTAGACTACTATACATAACCTATACAATAATACTAAGAGGGTTTATATTTCCAAAAATGACATATTTAACTTACACATTAGTTACTTAGCATTTTAAATAACACTTCTGCTTCAGACATGACTAACAGAGTAACTAAAATTCACTTAATTTCCATCATAAAAAATCAGAAATCCTACACAGTTTAAAAGTGGAAAATTTCACTAAGTATTTACTTTATTCACTTCACGTACTCCCACATGTGACTAGAGAATTGTGTGAGAAGCACACTCAGACTATTAAATTCCTCTCATGTTTTGACATCTTGACCCCCGGGTGACCAAGACTATCAGTTTACCGAAAGGGCAAGAATAAGACAATCAGTCTTACATATTCATAAAGACACAAATCATTGCTCCACTATGGAAAACTAAATAATTCAAAAATGCATTTATCAGATTAAGTAATTTTGTTCTAAATGAAGAAACCAATCTGCAGTAACCATTAAGATTATTTTTTTTCATAGTTTTAAGATTATTTTTTTCATAGTTACAAACATGGCTGTATACAGGAAAAAAAAATGACTATTTACTAATTGGACAATTCAAACAAACAAGAAAAAGGTAATTTCACAGAGAAATGGATGGTGCCATTTAGTTATTTTATATTCTGCTAAGGTTTCTAAGTACAGAGTACCTAGCAAAACACCATAGGAATTAACAAAAGACACTCGGCTGTTCGGTAACATGACAAGCATCTCTGATTTTAGAGAGATGAAACAGCCTGGTGATCTTTTTATGACAGCCCCTCCCTCCTGCTGATTCATAGCTTATAAGTACTTGGCAAAGGGCAGCTTTCAAATTTCCTCCCAGGATGCTATTCCAACTCCTTCTGTCCCAGTAAACATCCTTCGCATTTCATTACTAAACCAAGGAAGTGTGTGTATATGAGATGAAAAAGGAAAGGAAAAGAACCAGGGAAAAAGGAAGAAAAGGGACAAGAAAGCAGAAAGTACAGAACACAAAATCCTGGCACTGGTCTGTGCCTTCTGGCATAGCCCCGAGCTAAGAGTAACACTGGGATGCTCTTTGCAGATAACACAACCCCGTATAAGACTGTTTCCTCTGCATCGCCCCGTTACTCCAGGGATGTGCAATTTGCCTTTGGCACAAGCAGTGCTGAGCACCATCATCCATCCCTCCAGCAGCACTGGACCAATGCAACACAGAGGGGCTAAACAGGTCCAGCATCTTCGCTCTGAGCTCACTGCATATGCTGGGCTGTGACAAAATGAGTTTTCCTACTCAACTCGTGTCATGAATAGTCTCATCCACTCCAGTGTGCATATGTGCACACGCATACTCTGATTTAAAAAAAAAAAACAAAACACAAAAAAACAAACAAACTGAAGAAACCTGACTGCCTCTAAAGCTTCCCTGTGTGTGCCATTACACTTCAGCTCTGTTTTAAGTAATGACCTGCTTCACACAGACTATTTGCAGACATGACAGATCCTATTGCAGTACTGCCATCTTCCATACCATTGGCTAATTAACAAGCAAGTTGCACATAAGTCAAAGAGCATGCTAAATACAGACAAATATTTGTCCAGATGTTATTAGATAATGCTAGCAGTCATGTGTAGTTAAAAGGCAGCAAATGATATTTATACTTTTGAGTTTATTTTCCTGTTTTCATCAGGGTTTGTTTTTTTTTTAAGTACATACAAAAACTTAGGTGTGTTAACAGGCATGAAAAACTATTCAGAGCAGGAGTTGCCCAGAGTTGCTCAGGCAGATGTGAAGGCAACAGAATTTACACCAGCCCTGAAAACAGTAAGGACACAGTAGTACACGTTGTGTTGGTATAGTGCTGCTTTTTGACTACAGGTGTACCACCACATAGCATCACGCTACACCACGTGCACATGTAAGCTTGCACCACGGCAGCCAGCTTTAACCAGCTGTGACTGAAAATTTGTACCATATGCAGTTCAGTCTCTTCTGTGTGCTTCTGACAAAATCTTTCAAGAAAAGGGTTTTGACTTCAGTTTATTCCCCTTGCACTTCCACATGGCTACACCGGTAGCTTCAGTCAGTCTAGTTCAAAGCCACCTAAACCTTCTCCTCTGGCTGAGCAAGAAGCTGTGGACTGCACAGGGCAGCAGACTGACTAGGAGCAAAGGATGCAATATGTATAAGGAGATCCAAGAGTTTATATTCCTCAAAGTTAGACACCAAGTTACCAGTATGCAGCAAAGATCTGCAAAGTACTTGCACCTATATTCCCTAAACAGACCATGGAGAGCCACACGACGGTTTCTACACATGTATTACAGTGGGTAATAAGCTGTCTAAATGGTTTACTAGTCATGAAGTAGATCTCTATCATGCCAACTGTTTTATGAACACAAAACAAAAAGTATTTCCAGATGCAAACAGCTACAGTCCCAGAATATGATTCTCATCCAGGGAAAGGACATTTTCATCGATTACCTTGGTTTGAATACTTCAAATCAAATGTGGAATGTCCCAAAAATGTAACCAGTATTTCATTAGAGTTGACTTTTATTCAGGAATGAGTCCATTTTTAAAAGCAGTCACACTGGACAACAGAAATGTCCTTAGTCTTCCTAAAATCTATAAAAGTTGTGTAACCTTGAGCCCCATCTGCTGGTACCTGATCTATTAACAAACACAGAGAAGGTATCAGTATCCTTCAGGTACCTCTGTATCCCCTCCTATATACCAGGGGACTACTAGCGAAGGTCTAATGTATAAGCCTACCACATTTATTTACAGACTAATTTGGTGGTGCCAGGTTTTTTTTCTTAAGATTTAGTTTCATCCTCAAATATATGTTTGTAATACACAGTCACAGTTGTTTCTGGATAAAGCCAAAAAATCCCAGCATGCATATTTTAAGGACTGCTTTGCTTATAAAGCATTTGACTTACTCTTTAAATGCCTAAGATGATATTATTATTGTTTATACCATTAAGTTCACTTTTCCCTTTGACTACTCTGTCCTAGTCTATCATTTTGATGATTTTGCTGTCCTTAGGCTTTTCTGCTGGAATAGTCCCTGACTGAAATTGTGCCAGATGATTTAAATCCTCTTGTGGCAATACCAGTGAAAGAAAACACATCATTCCCATTTCAGATAGCCACATCACTGCTAAACACAGAAGACTGTCAAGTTAAATAGGTTGCTGCTGAAGTGCAGCCAAAAAATCCAGCTTCCATCTAAAGAACAGCAAACGGAATACTGAAATGACTGGGTGTTTGTTCATAAATATGAGAAGGAATGTACGTATTTACCTTTAGGATTAAATATACTCAGATTTTAGTCATTCTCATTAGGTTTGTATTACTTGATTAAGTAGCTAAAAATCCTTGATAATCATGAAGACCTTAGTGAGAGATGATAATGTTTCTGACACCAGCCACTGGATTCAGGAAATATCCAAAACTTACGGTGCCCCTAATACAACTTCTCATCTTTTCTTTGCTCTCTGCCTTTTATGAAGAGCAACCATTTCATCTTTTCATAAGAAAATACATCCTATATATATATATTAATTTTCCTCTGAAGATAGTGATGGAAGTCTGAAATTCCACTTGCTTCAAGAATTTCTTCTATTATATTACTCAGTGGTTTTAATTGAAAATTTTAAGCTGACTCACTATATACATATAATTATTTTTAAAGTAAAAATGCATGCAATTCTAGTGCAGAAAATTACTATTTCTGTTTAATGAAAGCCTGTAATCAGCATGATTTACCTCCTTAATCCTAAAAACTTCAGTAGCTATGAAGTTAATGAAAGAAATGGGAAATGGGTTCAAAATAACTGTAACATAGCTGAAATCAACTTAGTACATTTAGAACTTCTGATTTTGGAGGACAAACATTTGAAATCTGTTGGTCTTGGTGATCAAGAAACAATTCCTTCAGGTTTCCTATCTTGAAACTATCCTAGGTGTCTAGTTTTTACTTAGATTTATTAACTTTGGTGACTGGTGGCGGGAGGGGGGGGAATAAGGAGGGGAGGGCATGCAGGGAAACACCACTAGAAACTCAAAAATAAACAGGAGGAAGTTTCTTCTTTTGGATTCCTCAAAGGTTACATTTCTCTCGTCTTCACTGAAACACATGGTTCCAATAATTTTAGTGAAAGCCTGATTCTTCCCCAACCAAACCCACCAGGACACAGCATCATTACCAAAGGCAAGAGAACAAACAAGAAAAAAACCCCAGTCAAAACAAAACTAGAGTCTTGCAGAGGAGTAGCAGAGAGAGACTTTCAGCTTCTCTTGAGAAGGATCCTGGTTCTACATCCATTCTCATAACCTCCACAGATGCCTCCTCCGTGTCACTAATCCTTCCTACTATTTAATCTCAAAGGTCATTCCAGGAACCACAGCACAAGCATCATCAGTAACACTGGGGTGACATATTCTGATGTGGTCCTGGCTGTACACCAGGCTGCATCGTGATAGCATTAATGAGCTCAAAATACAGATGACCTTGAAGAGAGGTTTCTCCATCTTGCTCCACAAGAACATAAAGTAGTCACACAATTCACCTGAAATGGGATTAAAAAACAAGATTTTTTTTTAAGCAGAGCTTATTTACTATTAAAGTAAGAGAAGTATTAATATTTAAAAAAAAAAATCCAGAAAATTCATGACAAGCCACAGCTTTGCTCACATTTATTCCTAAATCAAAATTAACATTTGGTAATTTCCAAGGATGACACAGACAAATGTATCCTGGCACTTGACTTACAACAAGTTCAGTTGTAACCTTATCAGAAGAGGAAGAAGCAAGCACACAGAAAATCAGTAAAAAAATACAGGGAATGCCGCCCAAGCAGGAAACTCCTCAGGCAAGCAGATACTAGTAAATGTAATACCTAGATGCTTGAAATAGTACTCATATAGTAAGACTACACAGTATCATCATATTCAAGTGCATCTTGGCTTTTTTATAGTATTGCTTGATGTTCTATAGCTATTGAACCTATTTCTCTTTTCTGAAGGTTACATGAGATTATTTGAACACAGTATTTGTTTATATTTTTTGTTATCCATGAGCTAGACAGATGCTTGCAAATGGTAGTGTATAAATGGCTACGGAAAGCAAACATTAGAAAAAATTACCTTCCTGCATGTACTAGTTGTTAGTCATGTAGCAACCAAAACTCTGCATAACTCATGTCCACAAAAAAAAAAAAGAGTAGAAAGAAGCAGTATTTACTCTAAGGTGTTGCTCTCTGTCAAAAACCTGGTGCCAAAACTCAGATGGTGGAAGACAGAGCTACTTCAAAACTGCGTGAGAACCAGGCTCTGGCTTTCAACCAGAAGCAAGCAGGGCTCCTTCTGAAAACAGCAACTGCTGACAAAAGGCTATGGAGAAAAAAGCATAAATAACCTTAAGATACTTTTATCTGTGTGTCTTATTTCCTCGGAGACACTGCTATCACTATTTCTACAAAGATGTTCTGCCATTCTGTTTTTTCAGTAGGACTGAACAAAAACATTAACCTATGCAAGATCTGTCTTCCATTCAATTTTTACTCTGACAGTAAATAATCTCCATCTAAAATCTTTTTACAATCTGAGATTTCAACAGTCTAGGGGGACAAAAAGATTACTATGTTTCAGTCAGGTCTCCTCATCACCTTTCCCCAAAAAGCCAGGTAGAAAATCACAAATATTTTAATCTGGTTTATTTTTAGCTATACCTTAAGACCAATCATTTTTATCTTTAAGAGGAAATAAAAATTAATTTCAACTATTTCAAGAACTGATCAAATTAAAGTACAGTTCTTTGAACATGTTATCCTTTCCTCAGTCTGTGCAGACAGGGAACACACTGTAAGGAGATTCTGTCTTTACTGATGTTCCATTATTTTTAAGTGTTATTAAATGCAGCTTTGTCAATACTATTTTAAGCATAAGACACCTAAAATACTTTGAAAGTGGGAGCTAGAGAAAAAAAGCTAACTCCTCATCTTCCTTTGGTATCACACTGATTCTGCAAATAGAGCACGAATGGAAGTTCGAGTCCCACATCAAATTAACTCACAAGGCTGGATTCCCACTTGACAAGCCTGACTCTGCACTTACAAAATTGATAGAGATCCATTTTCACAAAAATGTTCCTATATGGTCTCAACTGTCAGTAAGAACTTTGTTTCTTTCATGTTCCAAAGGAGCTGTGAAGTTTTGTGTTTGTTTTTTGTTTGTTTGTTTGTTTTTTCCCCTAAGGAGGGAAAAGGGAGTTTTGCAAGTATAATAGTTAAAAACAAGGAAACAAACAAGTTTTACTGATATGGACCAATGACCTCCATTTGGCCCAGCAGACCAGTGCCTCAAACTATCAAGATTTGCTGCTCATCACAACTTATCCCAGAGATGCGTTCTTCCCTCTGCAGGATAAATTGGACCTGACTAGTGTTGCCTAACATAAAATCGCATTTCTCTCTTCCTCTCATGAAACATGCTCTAGTACCCAATGAGTTCATTATATCATTACACATGGTCATCTAAAACATTCGTGGATATTGCCTAAGGTAAATAATTTTCTAAGTCAGTTCAATTAAATCATCCACCAGATTGCTTTTTGAAGGCTGATGACACTGGTGTGATCTGTGTGCAGTAATTATCCAGCCTTTATATTCTGCGTAACAAACTATTTGCAATGATAGTGTTAAAAAATACTTTTTATTTCACCCTTGTTTTCCAAATGACTTACACTTTGACCTTCATAAGCTAAATCTGAAATGATCTCTCATTGAGAGTCTCTCCATGACTTGTCCCAAGACTGCAGTCCCCTGATTTTTTTAGTTTAGTTAGTTTTACTCCAACCAGTTTAGGTTAGAGTAATTACAGAGCATATCAGATCAAGGCATCTAGTTTTCATTTTATTGGAAACCTGTGCAAAGGAAGAGGTCACAGTAGCATGGAGGGTAAAGGGATCTCAGACCTCAGCCCAGTACAGCATAATGATTGTACACACACTTGGAAGTTCCCCACACATCTCACTTTAGAGAAAGGACACTCTCCTGGTTTTTTTGTGGGGTTTTTTTTAGAAGAAAAACATCCACTAGAGCTTAAGACTGGAATGAATTTGGTTTACTCTCCAAAATCTTCAGAACAGATTCATCGCCTCTTTTTCAAATTCCCACCCCATTTTTTGTCAACTCAGTTAGTGTGGCTACAATGCAGATTTTTCTTCCAAACACTGACGACTAGAATTGGCTGGACACGTTCAACTAGATGATTCAAAAATTTTGTCAGGGAAAGGTTTTCCCTCTCTACCACTCACTTTATGTATTTTCACCCCACGGGCAGACAGAAGAGCTCTTCCTAATGTGTGCGGGAATTTCTGGACAGAAAGAGAGATTTGCATAAAGAAAAACAAAGATTTGAGCTGTAATCTTCAAATTCTCTGAGAAGCCCACTAACAAGTATAACTACTCCCTCAAAGTCCTTAGTGACCTCCATTTCCTGCCAATATACGAAGGATCCTGAATTACAATAGCTTACAAAATGATATTGCAATACTGACCGCTATTACTTCACCACTTGCCACTTGATTCTAAAAGGGGTGAGAGCGAAGAGCTACACTGGCTGATGTTCTGCCAATTTCTTCTGTAATTATACCCCTAAGACACAGCCCTTCCTATTCACTGGCACAGCTAATCATCCCAAGTTCTCATCTGCTTGAGTTTTTATTAATTTGTCATCTTTCACTCACGCTTTCAGAAATGGAATGGTGACTTTCCAAATGCTATTTGCAGAGCACTACACAGGCCTGTTGCTTTAACTAGATCATTACCATCCTTTCAAACCTCCATTTTCTCACCCTTTTCTATCAAGTCCAGCAAATGGCACTGCTCTGTATTTCCAAAGCTCTTTGAAAGGGTAACAAGAAGTAACAAGAAGCCAAACTGAACCTTCCATATATTTGAAAATTCATCACCGAAGCATCCTGTGTTTCATTCTCTCCCAAGTCGCCCTTTAGCTTTGGAAAGATATTTTTGAAAAGTTCAACAAAACTGCCTTTCATTTTCTCTAAACCCATCCTTAAAATTCCCCTTGTCACACCATATCACTAACCTTTACTTACAGCAGGGAATCACGAGCTCTATAGCAGATTTGACCATCACAGTCTCATAATTCATTAGGCTCCATCTGTGTTCAAGCAGCATTTTCTCTGATACTAAGGCTGCAAGGCTTGGGGATTCTTCTCTTTTTTGTTGTTTTTGGGTTTTGGTTTTTTTTTTGGGGGGGG